>NC_057804.1:62805029-62821739 GCF_018294505.1 Triticum aestivum | reverse complement strand
GCCTCGCGGGGGGGGGGGGGGCGACAGGAAGCTTCCTCTAGAGCGGCCTCGCCAGGCAGGATCGTGAGGAGGCGGAGAGATCAAGGCAAGGGTACCTCGCGAGGTGCACATGACGCAGGCCATGACGACCAAGACCAGGCGGGCCCCAGGCGGGCGCTGGCCTGCGCGGTGTCCTTGTTTCCTCTTTGGTGCAAAGGGGGCAAGCACAGACCAAGGTATCAGGCAAAGGCTACTATTTCGGTGCAACAAGACCAAGACCAGCAGAGCGGCAGGATGGAGGTCACCGTGGAACCCAAGACGGCGTCATCATCAGGGCCTTTGGCAGTCAAAGAGCAACTTTTGTCAGGATAAGCTGTACTAGATGTTCCCCTTCAAAATGGCCGTTGTTGGCGCCCTTCCCGCTCAATATTTGGGAAGAGGAACCAAGGCCTCTATAAATAGGACTAGCCACTCTCAAGGCAGGGGGTCGACCAACCGAACCTTAGCCAGAACCACCCACACTAGCACAAGAACACCCCTCGCGAGTTTGTTCTTCCCTTGTATTGTTCATCATCAGCCCCTGAGGCAATCCACCACACCACACACTGGAGCAGGGTATTACACCACAATGGTGGCCTGAACCAGCATAAACCATGTGTCCCTTGTGTTGTTCATCTTTCTAGCCTAGATCCTAGCGAGGCGCCGGAGCATGGGTCGGTAGGAGAGAGATCTTCGCACGCACCCCAGAGTTCGAACCTCAAGGGTCTGCCGGAACCCGAAATCCGACATTTGGCGCGCCGGGTAGGGGTGTGTCGGGATCTTTTCTTCTGTCGTCTCGTGTTCCATCGTCTGTCGCATCCATGGCTGACGCTCCCCGAGCCCGCGCCGAGCGTTGGGATGCTCTCGCTGCCCACGTCGCCTAGACGGCTCCCGTCGGTGGGCCTCCATGTCGTTCCCCGTTGCCTGCCGCCCACGCCGCCATCGGCCTAGCGGGGAACGAGCAGCAGGCGTCGTTGCTGCATCCCTTAGTGCGGCGAGAAGGCCGCACCGCCACCCCGTCGCTGACTCCAGCAGGCTCGTCGTCGCACGGTTGTCGCGCTCCTGCGGACGCGCACGCCGCGTTGCTCCTGGCACGTGAGCTTCTGCACTACCACCCCATCAACGACCTCTACGAAGAGTGGCCCGCTCGCATCACCGAGCTCGTCAGTGCCGCAGGGGCTCCCCTGCACCGTCCATCTCGCTGCATCACCCTCCGTCCTGCGCAGGCAACGTGGCTCCGGAGGTGCCTCCGCCGCCTCCTCCCCAAGAAGGCGCCCTAGCCCCAAGGCGCGCGGCCCCTGGATGAGACCCGCCGCATCCAGCGCCCGCGCAACAAGAAAGGAGCTGCCAAGAAGTCCCTCATACTCAAGAAGGTGCTCGCGTGCTCCCTGCACCAGCGTGCCATGATCGCATTCCCGCTCCAGTGCGCCAAGACCCCGTGCTGCTCCAGGAAGCAGCGCGCGGAGACCTCCAAGATCAAGCCCTTCGTCAGCAAAGGCCCCCGGTGGCCACCGTAGGCTGCCGCGCCTTCACCGCCGAGCTGCGCAGCGTGGCCTGGCCGGGCAAGTTCAAGCCGGATCTGCCTCCTTACTATGACGGCACCGCTGACCCTGCGGAGTTCCCGTAGCTCTACGAGCTGGGCATCGAGGCAGCCAACGGAGACGAAAGAGTCATGGCGAGCTGGTTTCCCATGGCACTCAAGGATGGCACCCGCACCAGGCTCCTGAACCTGCCTCCTAGCACGATCTCCTCTTGGGAAGAGATGTGCACTCGCTTCATCGCCAACTTCCAAGGCACTCGCGATCGGCCCCCGGCCATGAGTGACTTGCGCCGCATCAAGCAACAACCAGGAGAGACCCTGCAAAAGTACATCCAGCACTTCAATAACGCCCGCCTCAAGATCCCCAGGGTGACTGAGGAATCCATCATCTCAGCCTTCTCCGATGGCGTTCGTGACATCAAGATGAAGGAGGAACTAGCGATCCATGAGGATCTGTGCACATCTCTGGAGCTGTTCAACTTGGCGACCAAGTGCGCTAGGGCTAAGGAAGGGAGCCTCTCCCTCCTTGAGCTTCCAGCTGTTGATCCTGAAGAGAAGAAGCCCAAGGCCAAGGACATGAAGCGCAAAGGAGCAGCCGTGCTCGCAGCTGAGACAGACACTAAGCATGGCACAGATCAGCCGGAGTCGTCCAAGGGCAGCTGGTACTGCGTGTACCACGACCTCCACACTCACAACACCAACGAATGCCAAGAGCTTAGAGCCGTGCGAGATGGACGTATCGGCTGACGCCCAGGGCTATGCCCTAGGAGGAGGAAGAGGTGGAGGACGATGGGAAGACCGTGGCCCTCGCCAAGGGTGGCGTGACCGACCTCGCGAGGACCGCTGGCAGGACCAGCCTCGCAAGGGGGGTTGGAGGGATCAGCCTCGTGAGGATCGCCCGCAAGGCAACGTAGGCCTCCCTCCTCTGCCACCACCGCCAAGGAGGAATGAAGACCAGCATCAGGACGAGGGGGCTGGGGGCTTCCAGGAGCCGCGTGCTATCGCTTGCATCTTGGGCGGAGCTCAAGCCCCGACCTCTCAGTGCATCTTCAAGCAGTTTGCTCGCGAGGTGAATGCAGTCCTCCCAAAGCCTGAGGCCTCGCGCCCTTTGAGGTGGTCCACATGTGCCATCACGTTCAGCTCAGCGGATCAGCTCAAGTGCGCAGCAACAGCTGGAGTCCTCCCAATGCTCTGTTCCCCGGTCATCAGCAACGTGCAGGTCACCAGGACCCTCATCGATGGTGGCGCAGGGCTCAACATTCTGTCTGTCGAGACATTCAACAATCTCCACGTGCCATATGACCAGCTTTAGCCAACCAAGCCCTTCTCAGGAGTCATTGATGGTTCAACCACCCCGATAGGGTAGGTCCGCCTCCCCGTCACCTTCGGACAGCGCAAAAACTACCGCACTTAGCTCATCGACTTCGATGTCGCCCACATTCGCCTGCCGTACAACGCCATCCTCGGGTATCCAGCCCTGGCCAAGTTTATGGGGGTGACTCACCATGGCTACAATGTCCACAAGATGCCAGGAAGCGATGGACTCATCACAGTCCCCTGTGAGGAGAAGGATGCCATGTGTTCTCTCAAGCGCGCATTCCAGGCCGCGTCAATTGAAGACCCAGATCGCAGGAGCGGTAGCCTTCCTGAAGCAGTTCCCAAGAAGAAGAAGATAGCACCTGGCACTGGCCCTTAGGAGGCTGGCACCTCCAGTGGCCCGGCGTCAGGATCTGCGCCTGTTCAAGGGGCGCCTCCCTCCGTTGCATAGGAAGGCGCGCCTGGCGCCCTCCTCGGGCAAGGCTCAGGGGCTCTCTCCTGGAGGGCCACTGACTTTGCCAAGGTCACGAGGGAGGCGCTCGGGCACCACTTGGAGGCGTGCTTCGCGACACGTTTCCTTTAGGAAGGTACAAGGCAGGGAAGGTCCAACCCTCAGGAGTTCATCGCTAGAATCACTCAGGAGCTAAAGGAGTCAAGAGTCATGCGCGGCAGCCGTCGCTTACCCATCGTATCTCCCCATCCAGGCGAGGATGGTGGGTTGCGTGTCTGCATCGACGTACCAGGGCTCAACCGAGCCGCGTCTCAGGAGCGCCTCTGGCCCTCGTGTGTGGACGTTGCGAGGGTCCGCCTCACAGCTACATTCGCATGCCTCTCAGCCTGCCGAACGCGGCCGCTGCTCATCAGCGCCTGGTGCGAAGCATTCTGGAAGCTCAGGAGGTCAGGCACTATGCGATCCTGGCGGAGATGGAGATGATCCTCGAGGAGCCGCCTGGGCCCCCGTCGCCTCCCGAGGCTCGGGGCCCTAGGGGCTCGTGAGGGTTGGCTCCCTCACCATGCGTCGTCCGCTACTTCAATGTTCCTTTGTCTTCGACAGTATCAGGTGACATCTTTCAAGTTCCATTTCAGCTGGGAGCGCCCTCAGGGCTGCATCATTCCCAGGTCGCGTGGGTCCGTCCCTACAGCATGTATCTCTTTTGCTCATGTCTTTAGTTTACCTTGCTGGGGGCGCCCCTCGGGCTGCATTATCCCCAAGCCGCTCGGGCCTGACCCGGTGGCATGTATCTTTCCCGCATCTATCTAGGTCGTGTGCCTCACATATTTGACCCACTATGATTATAATCTGATGCCTACCACGGCCCCCTTTTTTCTCCTTCATGTTAATCACTTGCACGTTAAAAGGGGGGCACCTGAGCATCGCAACTCACGGGCTCTTACTGGCCCTCCAGCCCTCACCCCCTGGCCTTGCCCACGGCATCATGACCTGGCATACCAGCGACGGCTGAGCTCGCTCGAGGGCCGGGACCTGAGGACGTAGAGCGTTGGCATCTAACCAATCTTGCAGGAGCACACTACAAACAAAGGCCCAGAGCCAGGCGCTACCCGCCTTGAGGTAGGGCCCCGTGAGTCCCGCGCTAGCTCACGGGTGCCCAAATACACCTCGTCAAGCCCTACCGTGCCAGCCACGTGTCAGGGCGGGGCTGTACACGCCCCGGGGGCTCCTCCCGGAGGGGAGCCCCCTCCCACGCACCAGTGGAAGCACCATGCTCCATGCTGGCTGACGACACTGCCGAGGAGCGGCTATGCCCGTACACATATGGAAGCGCTATGCTCCACGCTGGTGATAAACAACTGAGGGCGGCCCACGGCCGCATCAACCTCAGGGAGCCCAGAGCTCAGTGTCCGGCCCTATCATAACGCCTCCCTCGGGAGCGTCGCGCGAGGGGGCTCGACACGGGGGCTGCGCCCGGGCCATGCCTGAGTGCATGCCACCCAGCCAGGTCCCTCGGACCTGGTCGTCGCGCGCCCCTCCCCGAGCGGAGCCAAGGTACGGAGACCATTTGAGCGTCAAGGGGGACTCCTGAGCATCACGACTCAGGAGCCTAACTGGTCATGTAGCCCCTCACCCCTTAGTTCTGAAAGGCTAACAACGGCTGAGGTATGCGCGGGGCCGGGCCCTGCCAACGTAGAACAACAAATCCACTCCTACACCTCCCTTCCCTATTTGCTATTCGCGCGTCAAGGGAGACTCCTGAGCATCGCGACTCAGGAGCCTAACTGGTCATGTAGCCCCTCGCTCCTTGGTTCCGTCCTAGTTTCCGGTCGGGGCTAACGGCGGCTGAGGTATGCGCGGGGCCGGGCCCTGCCGGCGTAGAATACAAAGCAAATAGGGGGGGGGGGATTGCAAATTCTTGGAAATTTAGAAGCAAATATTACAGACCATAGGTTGTTTTCGCAATACCAAACACAAGTTTAAATGCCTCCACGAGGCATGATGCATGTTGCAGGAATTAAAACAGGATAGAAGCCGCGAAGAGGTCACTTTTTGGCAGTCATCTCTTGTGGTGGGGTCGCGCTGGGCAGCTCCACCTCTAAAAGCCACAGAGCTGGCAGCATCCCGCTTGGGCCTGATGCTGAAGGCGTGGAACTTTGCCAGCAAGGCCTCTGCTCGACCCTTCACAGCCTCAGCAGCAGCGGCGGCAAGCTTGCCGCTCCCAGGCTCAGCAGGCTGTCGAGGTCGACGTTGGGGTCGCGAAGGTAGACATGGCTGAGGACACGCGTCAGCGCCACAGAAGAAAGGACACACGCTTCGGCCTCGGCCATGGGACCGATGTCGTCCATGACATCTTCAAGTGCACGAACCAAGAAGGGAAGCAGCTCGGCGGGGCCGTCCTCTGCGCCAGCTAGCAGCTTCTCTAAGCCGTCATCATAGAGCGTCTTCAGCGCGGCGCGAGCTCTCTCCTCTAGCTTTATGAAGGCCACCCGATCCTCAGCCAAGGCCTTCGCCTTGGCGTCCAGCTCAACCCTCTCCGCCTTCAGCGCCAGCTCCAGCGTCTCCAACCGGCCACGACAGTCGTCGAGCTCAGCATCCCGATCCCTGACGGCAGCTTCTCGAGTCTTCATCTCCTCCTCCTTCTCCTGGCGGTCGCGGACCTCCTTGGTGAGCTCGTCACGCAGGCCTTGTAGCTCATCAGGCAGGCCTTGCAGCTCGTCCTCCAGCGCCTTGCAGCGGCTCCGGGCATTCACAGCATCAGCCAGGGCAGTGTCGCAAGCGGCCTTGGCCTGGGAGGTGGCTTGCTTCTCCTCATCGAAGGCCGACACAGCCTGGCTCAGCGCTGCTCGGACGGAGGCGTCAGAGCGGACCCAGCCAGAGGCTAGCTCTAGGCGCCCGGCCACCAGGCGGGGTTCGGCACCCTGGAGATCTCCTCGCAGCCGATTCAGCTCAGCAGCAGCACGGTCCAAGACGGCAGTCAGTGGAGTAGGAGGAGAAGACGGCAACACGGTCACGACATCAAGCGTTAGGGCCTTCTAAGCCTCGGCGACAGCGTTAAGCGCGGACGCCTCGGGAGTCGCCTGGGCCACGGGCGCTGGATCCATGCCAGTGCGCCCCACCTAGCATCGTGAGGATGACCGGGCTGGGGAGGCGCGAGCCTCGCCGCCTCCTTTTCCCATAGATGAAGGAGCAGCCCCGGCAGGCGAACTCACCCCAAGCAGGGCCACCGAGGCCCCTTTCAATCTTTTTGCTGCAGGCGCCGGCCTAGCCCAAAGGATGCAGACGTCAAGCCTTGGCAACAAAAACGGGAAGCAAAGCAGAAGTTAGGCACTTACTGGTCGTCATTTGCAGGCTCAAGCAGCCTCCGGCCGAACTTTAAGCCTAAAAGCCTACTGCAGGGATCAGCCTCGGGAGGCCCGGAAGCAGAGGGCGCGTCAGAAGGGATGGAGCTGGCTTCAGGCAGCCCCAGGACCAGAGTAGACCATCGGGAGATCAGCCCCGTCCTGTCCTTCCTTGGGACCAAGGGCGGGTCCTCTTCGCCTCGCCTGGCACCGGCCTCGTCGTTGTTCGGCATGGAGCGGAGGGCGCGGGACCTACGCCAAGGGAAGGACTCCCCCGACCCCTCGATGGTCGCCTCAGAGTCGGGTTCTTCTTCCTCCTCCTCTTCTTCCTCCTCCCCCTACTAGAGTCGTCGGAGGACAAGTGCACCGTCGCCATCACCGCCAGATCCTCGGGAGCTTCCGCCAGCACCAGCCCCTCCCCGTTGAAGGTGGGCATGGTGTTCACTACCTGCTCCCAGTCGTCATGAAGGAATAGGGGGACAGGAGCGCCCTCCGGGCTCGCCAGATCTTCCCCAACCAAGGAATAGAGGGTCGCGGCCAGATCTTCGTCGGCCAGGGCCTCAGATCTCAGGCAGAGGGCGGCATCTGCTTCCCCAAGCCTCCACAACGGGAGCGAGTGCGCCCGAAGTGGAGCCACCCAGTGCTCCAGGAACTCCCTCGGGAGCATGGCCCTGGTCAGCTTCGCCGCCCCCAAGTTGCCTGGCCTCAGGTCCGCGTCCATCCTCTTCAGCACCACCTTCGCCCGGGGGTCATCAAGCTCCATGCAAGACCACACATCGATGGCCTTGAGCTGCCCCGTAGGCAGCACAAGTCGAGGGTGGATGCGCCCGACGTCCACCATGACCCACTTGCTCCGAAAGCCGTTGATCCTCTTCCCGGTCTTCGATATGGCATTGGATTTGGAGTATGCGGTAAAGCTCGCACATGCGGTGATGTGGACACCAGAAACTTGGAGGTAGAAGTAATGCCGCAGCAGGGCCACTAAGGGCATCGCACCAATGTGAGCCTCACAATAGAAGGCAAAAATCGCTAGGAGAAGAACAAAATTGGGGTGGAGATGCAGGGCTTGCAAGTTGTATTGGTGAAGAACAGCAAAGAAGAACTCGGAAAAAGGAGGCACCAGACCGGCGATGATGGCGCTCATGAAGAGCGGGTAGAAGGTGCTCCCCTTGCCTTCCGGCTGGGCGGAGCCGGGTGAGGGAGTCCAGGATAAGGGGGTATCCGGACAGCCGGACTATATACTTTGGCCGGACTGTTGGACTATGAAGATACAAGACAGAAGACTTCGTCCCGTGTCCGGATGGGACTCTCCTTGGCGTGGAAGGCAAGCTTGGCGATTCTGATGTAGATCTCCTCCTCTGTAAACTGACTATGTGTAACCCTAGCCCCCTCCGGTGTCTATATAAACCGGAGAGTTTAGTCCGTAGGAAACAACAACAATCATATCATATGCAAGCTTCTTGGGTTGAGCCTCTCTGATCTCGTGGTAGATCCACTCTTGTAATACTCATATCATCAAGATCAATCAAGCAGGAAGTAGGGTATTACCTCCATCGAGAGGGCCCGAACCTGGGTAAACATCGTGTCCCCAGTCTCCTATTACCATTAGCCTTAGACGCACAGTTCGGGACCCCCTACCCGAGATCCGCCGATTTTGACACCGACGTTGGTGCTTTCATTGAGAGTTCCAGTGTGTCGTCGCGATAAGGCTTGATGGATCACCTCATTGTCAAAGACAACATCACCTCCGGTGGAGCCCTGGCTCTAGGCCAAACTCTCCGGCTGGGCGGCTTCGTTATGACCGCCCGATCGGCTATCGCGCCGACAATGACTTCCCAGGTCATTAAAAATAGCCTCCACATTGATTCGAAATTTGCTAAACAGATGGACCCAATGGAGCTCTTCTCCCTCAATGAGCTCTTGGATCGCATTGCCGCCCTAGGCGTCGCTACGGACTATGACCGGATCGGGCTTAAACCTGACCAAAGGGAGATTCACTCTCCACCGGCCACCCATGAGATCACGGTAGTGGAAGAGCATCATCCTAATTCTCCCTCTACTTTGAGGACGAACTATGTCCGGATTTCCGAGCTCTCTGAGCCAGACACTCGCTCGTGGGAGTACATGACCCCGGCCCCGGACTCAGGATCGAGGGGCGGGCTGAAGAAATCAGGCAACACCCCAGAACCCGAGCCGTTAAGCTCTGAAGCCTTTTTGCCCCTGGGTCCCAGATCGGGTCAGGATTCGGATTCAAATCCACCCACCCACCCAGATTTATCCAATCTTTCCCATATTAGACAAGAGCCCCAAGAAACAGTACATCATTACTGGGCCAGATTCCTCCTTGTGATAAATAGGGTCAAGGACTGTCGCGAGGCAGACGCAATCTCCCTCTTTTGCAAAAATTGCACGGACAAAGGGATTCTCAACGCTATAAGTCGTCGTGACATAGTACACTTTGCTGACTTAGCGGCGATAGTGCAAAAATACTGTGCAATGGAAAGCGCCTAGAAAACCCAAACAAGTTTTTGGGACAATCCGGCTCTAGCCAAATCCTCTATCCGAACTAAAAGGGTAAACTGTAGTAAGTCACCTGATTCAAGTACCAAAACAATAAAGCCCGCCACAAGGCGCGGAACCGTATTGGAAGAATGGCTAAACGGGCCATGCAAGATTCACAGCACATCGGATACTATGCCAACGCATAACCTTAGAGCATGTTGGATACTCCGGCAGGTAGCGAAGAGCGGCGAGGATCTCCTCATAAAACATACAGCAGAGCAACATCCCGCCGAGACAACAATACAGTATTTACAGTCTTTGAGACTTTTGCCTCAAATAATAGGCACAAGCGAGCTCAGCGCAGCCTCGCAGAAGTTTGCCACGTGGCAACAATAAACCCGAACGACACGGCTATAACTTACAATGCAAGTGACGAACCTCAATTCCGAACAGTTCGAGCACCAGCCGCCTTGGTCCTTAGCCCAATCGTGGATGGCTTCAGGCTCACCAAAGTGCTCATGGACGGCGAAAGCGGACTAAACCTCATCTATGAAGAAACCCTTAACAAGATGGAGATTGACAAGAGCCGCATTGAACGGAGCAGCACGACCTTCAGGGGAATCATCCCTAGTCAGGAGGCACAATGCGCGGGAAAAATCACACTGCATGTGGTATTCGGCACGCCGGAGAATTACAGGTCCGAAGAAATTACATTCCAAGTGGCCCCATTCAGCAGCGGATACCATGCCCTCTTGGGGCGGGACACATTCACGAGCTTTCAGGCGATACCCCATTATAGGTACATGAAGCTCAAAATGCCCGGGCCCAATGGAATCATCACTCTAGCTAGTGATCCGGACGTCGCACTCCGCACCGAAAATAAAACCGCCGCCCTCTCCCTGGAGGCATTATCAGAAGCCCTTGCGGCCGAAGAACTGACAACACTGCGAGCAACAGTGGACAGAGACGACGTGATACTCGACAAGTGACCTAAATCCACCTCCTTCAAACCAGCAGACGAGATAGTCAAATTCCAGGTCCACCCAACAGACCCTTTGAAGACAGCTTCCATCGGGACACAGGTGGACCCCACAATAGACACCGCACTGCGAGACTTCCTGCGTGAAAATTGGGATATTTTCGCCTGGCATCCTTCAGACATGTCGGGCATCCCACGCAGGCTGGCCGAACACAGCCTCAATATACTAAAAGGATACAAGCCAGTCAACCAGACTCTTAGACGCTTCTTAGAGCCTAAGCGGCAAGCCATGAGGGAAGAGCTAGCCAAGCTACTCGAGTCCGGATTCATCAGAGACATCAAACATCCGGATTGGCTAGCAAACTTGGTAATGGTACCAAAAAAGGACAAATCCTGGCGTTTGTGTGTCGATTTCAAAGACCTCAATAAAGCTTGCCCTAAGGATTCCTTCCCCCTTCCCCGCATTGATCAAATAATCGATGCCACCGCAGGACACGACTCATTGTGTTTCCTCTACGCATACTCCGGATACCATCAAAATAAAGATGGCGGAGTCCGACCAGGCCACAACGGCCTTCATCACTCCGTGCGGCCCCTTCTGTTTTAACACCATGCCCTTCGGGCTCAAAAACACCGGCGCAACCTATCAACGCATGATTCAGACATGCCTGGAAAAATAAATCGGCAAGACAGTAGAGGCCTATGTAGACGACATGGTCATCAAAATAAGACACGTCGAAACTTTGATAGATGACTTGAGGCTTACGTTCGATAATCTCCGAACATACGACATCAAGCTCAACCCAGAGAAGTGTGTCTTCGGAGTACCCTCCGGAAAATTGCTCGGCTTTATTGTTTCCAATAGAGGAATTCAAGCCAATCCGGCAAAAATCCGAGCTCTGTCACAGTTGGCTATCCCAACAGACCTCAAGAAGATCCAGAAACTAACTGGATGTGTGGCTGCCTTAAGTCGCTTCATCTTTTGCTTAGGAGAAAAGGCACTACCCCTATATCGCCTTCTTCGACGCACCGAACACTTCGAGTGCACGGATGCGGCCACGGCCGGACTGGAAGAAATAAAGGCACTCTTGGCCACCAACCCAGTCAAGACCGCGCCAAACATTGGTGAACCCATGCTATTATACATAGCCGCACAAACCAAGTTGTGAGCGTAGTGCTCGTCGTCGAACGAGAGGCAGACGGACACAAGTTCCCGCTCCAAAAGCCGGTATATTACGTGTCCACTGTCCTCACTCCATGCAAATCTCGGTACCCGCACTATCAAAAGATAGCGTATGCGGTCTTCATGGCATCCCAGAAACTACGACACTACTTTCAAGAGTGTTCGATCACGGTGGCCTCCGAAGTACCACTCAATGACATAATAAATAACCGCGACGCAACAGGCCGGATTGCTAAATGGGCTATTGAGCTCCTGCCGTTCGACATAACATACAAACCACGACGGGCCATTAAGTCACAAGTACTGGCGGACTTTGTCGCCGAATGGACAGAGGCCGAACTCCCTAAAGAGTACGACGCGTACTCAAATTTGATCATGCATTTCGACGGCTCTAAAACGCTGGCCAGATTAGGAGCAGGTGTCATCCTGACATCCCCCACCGGAGACACGGTGCAGTACGTCCTCCAAATATTATACACAGACTCCAACAATGCAGTCGAATATGAGGCTCTGTTGCATGGTCTTCGGATGGCGGTCTCCATGGGCATTCAATGCCTCAAAGTGCGCGGGGACTCAAACCTCGCAATATCTCAGGTAAATGGAGACTTTGACGCCAAGGACCCAAAAATGGCGGCTTATCGCAATGTCGTCCTCAAAATGTCAGCTCGGTTCGAGGGGCTCGAATTCCAGCATGTGGTTAGAGAAAATAACCAAGCGGCCGATATCCTCGCCCGCATTGGCGCTAGACGCGACCCCGTCCCACCTAATATCTTCTTAGAAAGGTTGTTCAAGCCGTCCGTGGCATGGGAAGGGGAGTCCAGCACTACTAGTCCGGCTCCGAACACAACCCCAGATTCTGAACCTTCTGACGTAATCGGAGGCTCTGCCACCAAAATAACATCATTGACCCATGAAATAATGGCTGTCATCGCCCCGTGGACCGAGCCCTTCTTGGCCTACCTTAATAGGCAAGAGCTCCCCGAGGACCAAAATGAGGCACGTTGTATTGTGCGACGCTCTAAAGCCTACAAAGTCCATGAAGGAGAGATCTACAAGAAGAGCACCACCGGAGTGCTACAACGATGCATCTCCGAAGAGGAAGGGCGGAAGCTCTTAGCCGAAATACATTCCGGACTAGGCGGGCACCACGCGGCAGCCCTAGCTCTCATGAGCAAGGCCTTTCGGACAGGATCCTACTGGCCGACAGCTCGGGCGGACGCACAGGACCTCGTCCAACATTGCGTTGGTTGTCAACTATTCGCCAATCAGAGCCATATGCCCCCTACCGTTCTCCAAACGATCCCCATAACTTGGCCCTTCACGGTCTGGGGGCTGGATATGGTGGGACCCCTTAAAGGGGTAAGCCATAAGAAAAAATACTTATTGGTCATGGTGGACAAGTTCACCAAATGGATAGAAGCCAAACCAGTTAAAACGGCCGAATCTGGACCAGTGATAGACTTCATATCAGAGGTTGTACACCGCTACGGTGTCCCCCACAGTATCATCACTGACAATGGCTTGAATTTTACAGCAGAAGAGGTAAAAGCTTGGTGCGGCAAAATGGGCATTAAGCTCGACTACTCCTCTATCTATCACCCCCAAACAAACAGTCAAGTCAAACGTGCAAATGGTCTTATTATGAGCGGCATCAAACCCAGACTAGTGCGATCCTTGAAGGAATCAGACACGCATTGGGTCGAGGAACTCGACTCCGTACTCTGGGGGCTGCGGACCACGCCGAATTGCACCACCGGATACACACCATTTTTTATGGTGTACGACGCAGAAGCAGTGTTGCCCTGCGACATAATTCATGACTCACCTCACGTGCGCATGTATGAAGAGAAGGAAGCCGAACTAGACCGGCATGACAACTTAGATGCTTTGGAGGAGGAGTGTGATGTCGCTAAAGCCCGTTCCGCATTCTATCAGCAACAGGCTCGAAGGTATCAAAGCAGAGAAGTACGGGCCTAAAATTATAACATTGGTGAACTTGTTCTACGCCTACCTGAGAAGAAGAAGGACAAGCTCAAGCCCAAGTGGGAGGGTCCCTTCATCATCGATAAAGGTCTCACCGGAGGAGCGTACCGTCTGTGCAGCGCATCTAATAACAGACTCAAGCCGAACCCATGGAACGCGGCCAGACTCCGGAGATTCTACGCCTAGCGCCAAACCCAGTGTTCGTCTCCTTCACTCCGCTTCGTCAATTATGTTCCCTTTCCTCCTTTCTCTCCTTTTTTCCTTTTTTATAGCCTTAAAACTGTACGGATGCCCTGAGCACTCCGGCCGCATTATGCGTGCACACTATACCTGGGGGCTTCCTATTCGGAAGCTAAATATAACCACTTTTAATGGCTTCTTGCCAGCCACATATGCATTTTTATGTCCATATGTGCCTTTTCTTCACCATTATATGCATCGATATGACTTAAGTTTTGGCCATGCTGGGTTGCCTCGCTCTTGTATTTATGCCCTATGTTCCCGTTAATTCGGCTAGGGCATAAGGGGAGCACCTTTGCGATTGTTACTGCCGGTTGAGCCGGATGTGTACCTCAGACTCGGTGAAGCCGAAAGCTAGCGTTCTTAAGGGAATATTCGGTCGGTGAACAAAAGATGTTCTCGTTCATAACAACGAAAATACCTAGATGTTTTGTTTCCCGCGCTTCTGTTCACAAATCAGACATGCACATCGATGCATGCGTACTCAGAGAAAGGAAACCCTAGGGGAACTATTCTCTCTGGAAGATGTTTCTTACTATCCATGTAATATAACATAACTAGTTGGGTACTTGTCTGTTCAAGCACTTATGACCCCTATGCCTGGTTTCCACGCATACCCCGATTTTTCATAACTGTGTGGGTATTCGGATACACCCCGGACTGTCGGATCCGGGGGCTGAAGCAAAAAGGTCCGCCATGACAAATGATTTTCAATCTGGCTAGGGAGTACATGAGCCCGTTCAAATTACATAATCATATTGACTGGCTGTACTCTTCCTCTATACCATCCAACAGGCTGTCTAACTTACAATCCTGCTGGGAATACTTTGTAGCTAACGCTACTTGATCATACACCAAACTAACGGGTATCTCTTGTCCATATGGCCCAGTCGGTCCAACTTCGGACATATGGTTCGGGTCAGCCTTGGCGTATCGCGTCTTCACCATGGCCCAAGCTTCTCTCGCACCTTGCCGGCAAGCTGATACCTTCCATAATCGGAACGCCACCGTGCTCCTTTGAGCATCTCTACATGTTCGCTCATGCCTCCTGACAGGGAAGCGGACGGCCACAAAGCCTGGGCAATACCCTGCATCACCTGCTGAGCTTGTTTGTGCAGTTGTGAAAGCTCTTGCAGCATATCGCCTGCGGAACCGGGTATCTCCTCTTCAGGGTGTCCGGTCAACATACCTGCAGACATAACTCTGTCAATACGCCTCCTTGCCGAACTATACCACAGTTTGTTCAAGCACTTACTATAAATGCCGCGTCGAAGCCTCTGGTTCTCCTTCATGGAGTCCGCGAGCTGAGCCCGAACATCTTTCAATTCGAGGCTCAGTTGGAGATTAGCATCTTGCAGCTTATTCCTCTCCTGAATAGACTGCGTTAGCACGCGTTCGCCCGCCTTCAGCTGACTTCACAGATGCAGCTCATTATCTCCCACAGTCTTCGGATTTCCTCCGGGATTGTCTGCCGAATATTTGGTCAGATTTATAAACCATGCCGAACACGCAAACTGGTAGAAGGAAATTATTACCAGAAGAAATCTTTTTGGATCCCTCTTGTTCGGCTACATTAGCCTTCATCTGGGCCTTACACTCCTCGAGCTCTTGAGACAACTGGGTATTCTTCTCTACAAGAACCTATGCATTTAATGATCCTTAAATCAGTTGTGCCAACTGTTTCAAGTCTCAGGGGCTACTACTACACATACTTATTAAATTCTCTTACCCGTATATCCTTCACATACTGGTCTGTTGCTCTGGCAAGTCCATCTTGAGCAGCGCGGATATAAGCGTGTCCGGATTTTGAAGGCATTGAACGCCTCTTCGGAAAAAATACCACTGCGGAGTACGGCCCGTCGGCGCCGGTGATTCATGGCGCTCTCCACTTCTGAATTTGTGGTGGAAAGCATATCCGGATCCTCCGCGGGAGGACAGTTTGGCACTGTCCCCACATCAGCCTCCGCCTGTGAATCCGGTCCAGGAATCCGGCTGCTGGAGGCGTGGCCGGTAGGGTCCCCGAACATAGTCCGGTGCTTCCTGACAGGACATAATTAAATCCGTCATGCCTCGACAAATAGACCAAATAGACCACGAGGCAAGTTCAATGAATACCTCTGCGCCTGCGTTCCACTCCTAACCGCCTTCCTTTTAAGCCTACCTTGTCTAGGCGCCTCTTGCTGAGAGGCCCCCACGGGTTCCGCACGGTGTCCCGACTGTCGTTTCTATAAAAACACGGCGTGTGATCATAAGGTATGACAAAATGAAGGAATCCTTTCGGAAGGTTGGAACCCCGACATTACTTACATGCAACACGGAAGCAGTCCGGGATAATCCGCGATGATGGCCACTAAAGAGCCGCCACTGCTTGCCTGATAGAAAGTCCCGTCAACGAATTCCACGGATATGTCCGGATCTTCTTCAAGTCCCGGGTCGAGAGCCCGACCAGGATCCTCCGGCTGCGGAGAGGGGCTGTTGAACTCTTTCACGGCCTTCCTTAGCTCCTGTTTTGAAACAGCAAGGTAAATAATTGTGGCAAAGAAGGAAAGAACGAATAGAGTTGAGTAAAAAATAACTTGTACATGGAAAATCCATCCCGCGATTTAATGCGGAGGAACTCCTCTTCTTCTCCTTTGTACAATTCGGATAGTATCCTCGCCAAAGATGTGGCAGAGTCCGGACCTTTGCGACCGTAGCGGGAGGCATCGTCTTCTCTATTGAAGTGCCACATGGGTTTTCCCCTATATTGAAGTGGCTGCACTCCCCTTATTATGCATATTGACATAACTTCAATCATTGTCAATCCTGATTTGGCCAGGGTTTGTATCCGGCTCATCAGATAGAAGACTTCCCTGTTTTCTTCCTCCTGGGGGCTCCGAGGGCGCCAGCTTTGGCATTTCTTCAGCGGAGTATTGGTAAACTCAGGAAGGCCCGTCCGGACTGGGTCCGGAAGGGGAACGTCATCAACATAAAACCACTCCGAGGGCCAGTCTTCAGACGCCTTCTTGGGAGTACCGGACAGGTATCCGGTCTGGGCGATGCGCCATATTTCGGCTCTGCCCACTTGATATATAAATCCCTCCTGGTTGCGGGGGACAAGGCAAAATAACCTCTCCCATAGCTCGGAATGAGCTTCGCAGCCCTGCAACAGCTCGT
>NC_057804.1:62766719-62804800 GCF_018294505.1 Triticum aestivum | reverse complement strand
AACTCCAGGAGCCCGTGGAGGAATGGGTGGATTGGAAACCCGACGCCTCTTAGCAGATATGGGACAAGGCATACCCGCTTCCCCCGAGATGGGTTAGGGAATCTCTCCGCTTGCTCCCCGCCATTATAGGTGGCTAGTCCGGATCAGACGGGGACCATGTATGCGGGCGGAAGGAACCCTTTAGTCTGCGCTCTATTAGGCGGCTGTGAGGGATGGAACACTTTTCCCAATCCCCTGGCTTCGAGCTGGGGGAGCGGCGAGCAGGGCTGTGGCGACCGGTCATGATGGGATGGCCTCTTTTGGGCGCGCTCTGTGGAATGCTTGCTTGGCGGAAGATGGTGTGATTTGGATCTGAAGATCCCCGTCTCCTCAAATAGATGGCTCACCTACGGGATTAGGGTGGCAAATGCAAAAATGCCCCGGCCCCTCGTCTTCGATCGATATGTGAAGGTGGCCATTATTGAAGCACAGAAGCCGAGGAGTACAACCTTACTGGGAGGCCGGACACTATTCGCTACGACGGGTGCATCGGATTTGGAGAAGAACCCGCCTTGCAATGCCGAAGACAATCTGCGTGCCGGACTCATCGTCATTGAAGCCTGGTTCGGGGGCTACTGAGGGAGTCCTGGATAAGGGGGTATCCGGACAGCCGGACTATATACTTTGGCCAGACTGTTGGACTATGAAGATACAAGACAGAAGACTTCGGCACGTGTCCGGATGGGACTCTCCTTGGCGTGGAAGGCAAGCTTGGTGATTCGGATGTAGATATCCTCCTCTATAAACCGACTCTGTGTAACCCTAGCCCCCTCCGATGTCTATATAAACCGGAGGATTTAGTCCGTGGGAAACAACAACAATCATACCATAGGCTAGCTTCTAGGGTTGAGCCTCTCTGATCTCGTGGTAGATCAACTCTTTTAATACTCATATCATCAAGATCAATCAAGCAGAAAGTAGGGTATTACCTCCATCGAGAGGGCCTGAACCTGGGTAAACATCGTGTCCCCAATCTCATGTTACCATTAGCCTTAGACGCACAGTTCAGGACCCCCTACCCGAGATCCACCGATTTTGACACCGACACTGGGCTTGAGCACAGTCGCCCCCTCGTTGCCCTGCGCCACCGTCATCAGGCGCGTGAGGGCAAGATTCCTCTCTGACACATTCGGGGGATCCAGAGCCGGCGAGTACCAGGCCCCGGCCGGGGTCTTGTGAGGTGCCATGGCTCGCCGAAGGTGAGAGATTGTGGCAGATCTGGAGGATTTTGGAAGCAAGGACGAGGAGAGCGAGAAAGGGGATCTGGAGCGAGATAGACGAGAGCAAAGAAGGTAAACCTAACCCGGACCAGCCCATTTTGTCAGTCGAACGGTTGCCGAGGCATCATGGTGGAGCGGGGACGCCCACGTCCAATCAACCGCCACGCGGTGCCCAAGGCCGTAGGCTGATGGGGCCCGCGGCGCTCCGCACTTGCCCCTTCGCTTCTCTACTAAGCCAAGTCCGCGCGCGCCTTGGGCCCGGGGGCTACTGTCGGTGTTCTGGGAATGAGGGTCCCCAGACTTGCCTGCCTGCGGCCTGCGACGTGGCTCAAGTGGTGGCCCAGTGCGGCCCATCTTCATCAACTCAAGCTCAAGACCCTCGTGAGGGGCCAAGCCTCGCGGGAGGGGGGGGGGACGACAGGAAGCTTCCTCTGGAGCGGCCTCGCCAGGCAGGCTCGCGGGGAGGTGGAGAGATCAAGGCAAGGGTACCTCATGAGGTGCACATGACGCAAGCCATGACGACCAAGACCAGGCGGGCGCCAGGCGGGCGCTAGGCGGGCGCCGGCCTGCGCAGTGTCCTTGTTTCCTCTTTGGTGCAAAAGGGGCAAGCACAGACCAAGGTATCAGGCAAAGGCTACCGTTTCGGTGCAACAAGACCAAGACCAGCAGAGCGGCAGGATGGAGGTCATCGTGGAGCCCAAGACGGCGTCATCGTCAGGGCCTTTGGCAGTCGAAGACCAACTTTAGTCGGGATAAGTTGTACTAGATGTTCCCCTTCAAAATGGTCATTGTTGGCGCCCTTCCCGCTCAATATTTGTGAAGAGGACCAAGGCCTCTATAAATAGGACTAGCCACTCTCAAGGCAGGGGGTCGACCAACCGAACCTTAGCCAGGATCACCCACACCAGCACAAGAACACCCCTCGCGAGGTTGTTCTTCCCTTGTATTGTACATCATCATCCCCTAAGGCAATCCACCACACCACGCACTGGAGCAGGGTATTACACCACAATGGTGGCCTGAACCAGCATAAACCATGTGTCCCTTGTGTTGTTCATCTTTCTAGCCTAGATCCTAGCGAGGCGTCGGAGCGTGGGTCGGTAGGAGAGAGATCTTCGCGCGCACCCCAGAGTTCGAACCTCAAGGGTCTTTCGGAGCCCGAAATCCGACAGTTCCCAACCCGGGGGCGGCTCAACCCGGCTCAGGGGCTGCCGACCCAGAACCCACCCTGGTGACCATCTTCGCCGTGGTTACGGCTCCATCGTGGGCCCTCCCAATATCAGAGTTCCTGGAGAACGGGGTTCTCCCCATGGATGAAACCGAGGCCCGGCAAGTGCAGCGTCGGGCGTCCGCCTACAACATCATCAACAATGAGCTCGTCAAGCGCAGCTGCACCGGCGTGTTCCAGCGCTGCGTCGAGCAGGATTGGGGCATCGACATCCTCCTCGACATACACCAGGGAGAATGCGGGCACCACGCCACATGGCGATCCCTTGTGGCCAAGGCGTTCCGCCACTGTTTTTACTGGCCCACGGCCCTTGAAGACGCCGAGTCACTCGTTCTCAAGTGTGAGGGGTGCTAGCGCTTCAGCAAACGCAGCCACCAGCCGGCGTCAACACTCCGCACCATACCGATCGCCTGGCCCTTCACGGTCTGGGAACTCGACATGGTGGGACCCTTCAAAACCGCTCAAGGCGGCATGACAGACCTGCTGGTGGCAGTGGACAAGTTCACCAAGTGGATCGATGCTCGGCCGATCAAGAAACTGGATGGGCCAATAGCCGTCCGATTCATCAAGGACATAGCGGTTCGCTACGGCATGCCGAACAACATCATCACGGACAACGGCACCAACTTCGGCAAGGGCGCGCTCAAGCAATACTGCTCCATCTCCGGCATCCGCCTTGACCTGGCCTCCGTTGCGCATCCGCAGTCCAACGGGCAGGTTGAGCAGGCTAACGGACTCATCCTATCCGGCGTCAACCGCGACTCGTCGAGCCACTTATCCGCTCACCCAGTAGCTGGCTCGATGAGTTGCCGGCCGTCCTCTGGAGTCTCCGCACCATGCCGAATCGGTCGACCGGGTTCACCCCATTCTTCCTCATTTATCGAGCCGAAGCCATCATCCCGACCGATGTCGAGTGCGACTCGTTGCACGTCGCGATGTACACCGAAGTCGAAGCCAGAGAAGCCCGTGAAGATGGCGTCGACCTGCTCGAAGAAGCACGCCTCCTGGCGCTCAGCCGTTGGCCATCTACCAGCAAGGCCTAAGGCACTACCACATCAAGAAGATCAAGCCCCTCGCGTTCCGCAAGGGCGACCTCGTCCTCCGACACGTCCAAGAGCAAGCAGGCCAGCACAAGTTGTCCCCTCCATGGGAGGGCCCGTTCATCGTAAGCAGGGCCTTGCGATCGCAATGCCTACTACCTCATCGATGCACGAAGATCAAAGAAGCACAAGAGAGACACCGCCGGCGAAGAAACAACTCGACCATGGAATGCGGAACTCCTCCGTCCGTTTTACAGCTAGCCGCACGAGTGTATGTATCATCGCCTTTTGTAAACGCATGAAACCATCGGGTTCCCGAACGAGGCTCGGGGGCTGCCTTTTGTTGACCAATTTATTGTGTCCCTACTTTCTCGCATCACCATGCCACTGAACCCGGCCACTAGTTCGACCAGCTCGACCCGGGGGCTCGGGGGCTGGCCGGCTCAATCGCCACACCTCCGCCTTGCTTGGTGATTCCTGATACAGTAAGGTTGTCGCGGTCCTCCACTTAGCCTAAAAGCCAAAGATCCGGCTTCGACTGTCGGACGGCAAGCACAACGGGCCAAAGCTCCTTCATGCTTCAAACGCCAAGTCAAAGGCCGCCGGGTCGATCAACCCGGCCCGTCACACAGAAACTAAACAGCCGCACGACCGGCTGCTCGCCAACCGGTTTCGCCGGGTTGCCGCAAGCCGGCCCAGTGGGTGTTTCGCTCGCGCTCAACGTTTTGAAGGGCCCAAGTACTACACGCTCCTCTCGAAGAACCGAACTCCTTATCACGGACCGGAGCCACGGCCGTCTGACTCGCGGGGGGGGGAGGTTTGAGAAAGGAGAAACAAGAAAACGGTCCAAAAAACGGAAGGCAAAAGCAAAAACACTCATGACATTTACACATAAATATTTAAAAAGGCCCACGGCTCGAGTTCATTACACCCTAAAACCCCCAGTGGGTGGGTGGACCTGCTACTTAACAAATTCTACTAAGAATGTCTCAAGCATCTCCAGCGCCGCGTCGCGGCGTCGACAGCTCTCCCCTGGCGGCCTGCGGGTCCAGCGAGGCACCGGTGTCTTCCTCGGCACCCTCGTCGTGGTAGACGCTCGTCTCCTCCAAGCTCCCCTCCGGGTCATGGAGAAGCAAGCCGTACTTGTCGCCATCCACGACCCTGCCGTCTTCCGTCCGCTCCGGATGGAACTCGTCGTGGAAGGCGAACTCGGCGATGTAGCTGGCCCGGGAGGCAATCCGGCCAGCTTGCTCCTGCAACAACTGCTCCGAGCCGGCCCGCTGGCCCATCAGCGCATCTAGCTGAAGGTCCGGATGCCAAGACAGTGCGAATCGGAGCGCCATCTCAGCGCCGGCACGAGCAGCGGAGACGCGCCACTCGCCAAGATGATCCGACCCCATCTCCAACCAACCTGCTAGGCGCATAAAGCTGCTCGGCCGGACGGAGTCCGGCCAGAGGGCCGCCGTCATCGCAGTTCCGGCCTGGGACAAACGCTCCATCTGTGTCCCCAAGACCCGCAGGCGGGCCTCAGCAGTGGCGATGATCTCCTGGAAGGTCCACGCCACCTGCGGGTCCGTTCCGGATCCAACAGCTCCGGTTGGCTCGTGCTGAAAGCGTACGGCTTCCTCCGCCAGCCATTGCATCTCCGGGAAGGCCCCGGACACAAAAGGTGAAGCATATCAGAAGAAGAACAACAAGGACGAAAGACCGGACCCCGACCTGGCCATACACAAGAAAAGCACTTACTGGAGAAGGACTCTTCCAGGTGCTGCGCTTCGAGCAACGTACCACGCCGCTCCCGTTCAATGGCGCTGTCGCGCTCCTGGAGCACCTTCTCCAGATCAGCCGCCCTGGCAAGGGCCGCCTTCAGTTCGGCGTCCTTGTCATCGGCCGCCTTCTCGGCCGCTTCACGACGACAAGCCTCGTCCTGCCGGGCCCCCTTAGCCGCGGTGGCCTGCTCCTGCAAGTGATCCACCTCGGCCTGGAGCCAGCCCTTGTCGTCGGCTAGCCGGCCGCGCTGCTGGTCCGCCTCGACCAGGGCCTATTGTGCCTCCACCACCTTGGTGGCTTCCGCCTTAATAAGATCCACCTCAGCCTCGAGGCAGCTCTTGTGACCCGCCAGCTGCTCGTGCAGCTGGTTGGCCTCGTCGAGAGACCGCCGGGCCACGGCCGCCTCCGCCCTCGCCTTCGCCGCCTGGACACCAAGGTGGTCGTTGTCGGCAACGAGCCGGTCATAGTGGTGACCAGCCCGGAGCAGATGAGTCCGCCAGGACAGCACCTCGGCTGCGAAAAAGAAGAGTTCAGCAAACATGAAAGCAAGATTTAAGATTTGGCCCAACTGTTACACAACTGGCCCGTATCTCGGTGGCTAAACCCAGTGGGTGTGCTAGCGCGCCCCCACTAGAAGAGAGCACGAAGATACCTACGGCGACGTGAAGCTCCTCCTCCTTGACGGCAAGCTGCTCCTTGAGCTCCCGGTACTTGCCCAGGAGACGGTTCAAGGCGCCGACCCGGTAGGCGTCGAGTTGCTGAAGAAAGCAGAAATCAATACAAAGTCAATGCTCCAAAGATTCGACCCAACTACTGCATAGTTGGCCCGAATCTTGGGGGCTACACCTAGTGGGTGCGCTAGCGCGCCCCCAGAAAGGAGAAATCACGAAGAAGAAGAAGCTTACCAAAATGGCACGCTCCAGGTCGCGCGTCCGCTTCACCTCGGCCTGGGCAAAGGCCTCGAGCCGGTCCGTCCGGCCGCTTAGGCGGCGGCTGACGGCGTCCATTGCCTCCTCCTCCTCCTGGTTCTGAGGCCCGAAGACCGCAGCAACCCCGCTCTGCGCCGGCTGCGGCATGGCGTCCCGGTGTCCTCCCTACCAGATCGCCAAGGCGCGCTCCCGCCGGCCGCTCCCGACGCGGCCGGCACCTCCTCCGGCGCCTGCTCCGGCACCTTTAGCGGCCCGGACGCTGGGACTCCCTGCGTCGCCGCCTTCGACCCGGCGACGCCTCGCAGCGCCTCGCGTGCCACCGTCCGTAGCGCCTCCTCGCAGCGCCTCGCGTGCCACCGTCCGTAGCGCTTCCTCCAAGACGGCACTGCCTCCACCGCCATCAGCCCCCGCTCGCTTGATAACGTCGACCCGTGGCGGGGTGTCATTATCCACATCCACGACCTCCCGGTCAAGGACTACCACCTCAGCCCAGCCCTCGCGGTCGCGCTCCCTCATCGACGACGGCTCAAAGACCGTCGCCAACACCACCGTGCCCTCCGGCATCTCGTGCCAGGACGGCTCCACGCCGGCTCACACCCATGCCGCTGCCGCGTTGGTCCAAGACCGGACCGCCGCCACCTCCAGCTCCGCCCCGGCCCTGTTCCTGTCGCGCCAGGCCAAGCCCTCGGCGTCGTTCGGGTCCAGGCCGAGGTCCGAGTCGGGCCACCCCTCCACCTCGCCATGATCGACGAGGTCGGACCGGCTCCTGCAGAACGCAGTCCCTTCGGCGGCCGCGGCGGCCTCCGTCGCCCTCGCCAACGCGATTGGCGACCTAAAGAAGAAGAAGACGAAATGAGCAAAAAGAAACAAGGCTGGCGTGACAAGTCCGGACGTGCACAGGAGATGAAGCTTACCTCGACAAGACCAGGACCAGAGTTGGCCTCCCGCTGCGCCTCCTCTTAGACGGCTTCCCGGTCTCGGCCGGGTCCGCCGTGCACTTGGGGGCTCGGGGCCGCGGTGCGACGCTGTACTTCCCGTGTGGGCGGCTCGGTGCCGCCCCACGCGATGACCCGGCTCCGCCCATGTCGCCGCGTCCCCCGCCCAACGCCACTGCTCCAACAACCGGCGTCAGCATCGCCCGTACCGTACCTCGGTCAACAACTCAAGATACATGAAGGAAAATACAAGACTTACCAGCACGACGCCCAGCGCCGATGTCAGCTTCGGCTTCCTCCTCCTCGCCTCATGCTGCGGGCCCCTCTGGTGCCATAGGCGCCACCTGCGAAGGAGCCCAGGCGTAAGGATGCCAGCTCGTGTTCAGAAGCACCTCCTGTGTCGCGTCGGGGCGAACGAGAAGATGCACAACAGCAAAGTAAGGCGACCAGACACTCACCTACGGTGTAGGGTTCGAGTCGCTGTACGGCACCTTGCCGAACCGCCAGTCCTCCCCAAGGTTGGCCTTGGAGATGTCGTTCACGCAGCGCGCGATCTGCTCCGCTGTCAGCCGCGCCGACCCCATGCGGTTGGGGTCTTGAAGGCCCACCATCTCGCCAATGAGGCAGGAGCGCCTCTGTAGCGGGAGAACCCGGCGCATGATGAATGCGGTGATGAGGTCGTTACCGGAGAGCCCCTCCCGTGTCCTCATCACCGTCACCCGCTCACAGAGGTTGAGAATCTCCTACAACGGGCGCCTGAGCGAATAGCCCCAGTTCATCTTCGCCCGCGGCGGCGCAATGGCGAAGGGCGGAAGATTGATGCGGTCCGCACCCAGGTTGCGGACGTAGAATAAGGAGTTCTGCCATTTCTTGGTAGAATCCTCGAGCGGGATCTTGGGGAAGTCCGCCCCCGACCATTTCGAGATGATGGCGGCACCGCAGTCGGCAAACTCTCCCGCCGACGGGCCCTGCTGCTTCAGGGAGAAGAAGTGTGCACAGAGGTCGATCATGGGCTCGATCCCTAGGTACCCCTCGCAGAGGGTGACAAAGCTAGAGAGCTAGACGATGGCGCCGGTGCCAAGATGATGCGGCTGAATCCCGAAGAACTCCAGGAACGTGCGGAAGAGGGTGCTCACCGGCAGCCCAAACCCGCGCTCGAAGTGCGTGAGGAAGACCATGCGCTCCGACTCCTCGGGCTGTGGCCTCTGCTTGCCGCACGGCAGACTAACGGCGACATTCGTCTCCCGAGGCAGGCGCCGCGACGCTTGAAGATGGGCAATGTCCTCGGCAGTGACATTCGAGCCCATCCAAGAACCCGATGGCAGGGCCATGAGCGGAATAAGAAGAAAGAAGATGGACAACGGAGAAGTTCTGATTGGGGCAGCGGGCGCCACGGTGCGTCTGTTGCAAAGAGCAGGGCAGGAGCAAGGGGCAGGAAGACGCGAGCGAGAATGATGCCCGCCGCCCCTGCTCCCTGATTTATAGCCCTCGGTTTGAACATAGGGAGTGGGATCGGCTGCGCACGCCCTTTCCACTACCCTGCAATAAGTGTGCACGTACACACGCAGTAACTATCTAGGGAAGGGCAACCGGCCCCCGGACGCCGCAATAAATCCGCACGCATGGGCCAAGGGCGCGCGGTGGCGGGCCCCAACCCGTCGCCTAGTCCCGTCACGCGCGTGGCCTGTCAGGCCCCTCTGACTCTCGGGCACCACGTGGCGCTCGCGCGAAACCGAGGGATTGCCCCAAGATACGACGGACTCCTCGGTTCCTGCCATAGCCAGGGTGCCGCGACCCAGTTTCCGAGAAAACCAGCACACAGTCGGTGTTGCCGGACCCGGCGTTCGCAGAATTTGCCTTGCTCAAGGGGGAAACTGCGAAGGCCCACTCATCCAAAGATGGTGGACCTTCACAGCTTCGGGGACTACTGTCGGGGGGATGAACCCCGGGCAGGCAATGGAACCCAGATCCTTTTCAAAAATAGCGGGGCCTGCATCGCCCCTCAAGCCGGCACGCGCCTGGCCGGGTGGATCGACCCGGCAAGACACGTCGACTCAGCCCCAACAACTGGCATGAGACAACCAAACCCGGCGCAACCAAGGCTTCCCCAACAAGCCGGCGTCACCCGTGGCGTGCTCCGCAATCCAGCCACGGGTCAGCTCCCGTCCCATCCAGGCCGTATGATGGGATGAGACTTCAATCACCGATGACCAAGGCAACAGTGCCCCTACCCATGCCTATGGTCAGCCGGAGCGTGGCAACAGTGCCCCTCACCTGCCCGCTGACCAGGGCTGGCGTGGCTACAGCGCCCCCGCCCTCGCCGCTGGCAACAGCAAGCGGCGACCTGACGGGGCATCACTGTACATGACTCGACTCGGCCTCACCCTGACGATTGACAAGACGGCGCACAGTCCCCTAGGCATGCAGGGCCCGCACCTAGGGCAACCCGGTGAACCACGGGCCCCCAGCGGGACCCAGCCCGGGTTCCCGGATGCCGACAACCCAGACCCATCGACTCACAATATTACCATTGTATCCCTGGGGGGTTGGTCTATAAAACCCCCCAGGAGCCCACGCATATACGGGCATGAGATGATAGGTGATGTATGTAGAGAACAGGAGCGAGTAAGCAACTAGCCACCGAAACGGCCACCCCAGAGAGAAGGGGCAGCCTAAGCCTTGGCCAGCTCCCTTCCTCTCCCATACAACTCCAGGAGCGACATTGTACTATCGAACATCAAACTACACTCTGCAGGACTAAGGGTATTATCTCTCCGGAGAGCCCCAAACCTGGGTATGTCCGGCGTCACACGCCCACTCATGCCAACCTCGCCTTTGGAGCCCACCAGCGCCCTTGAGCCTCGTCCTCTCTTTAGCCATCCCTTGGCATCTGCCGTGCTCCCACCACGACAGGTAGTAATAGTGAGCACGCACCCGTACATCGGCATCGTGTCAGTGTTAGCGTCAGCGGCGTCTCCCCTGACGCACACTACAGAAACGGGGCGGCAGCCTGCGCGGGCCTCGCTGGTGCCCACGATCAATAGGAAGACGCTGTCGTCCTCCTCCGAGACTAGCAGGCAGCGGTGATCCTCCAGCGAGTCCGGCATGGTGAACGGGTAGCACATCTCGTACTTGATGTTCTCCGCCAAGGGACAGTAGTGACCGCTGCACGCATCCGTGAGGTGATGCACGATGTCCGCTGGCGAGCCCCAAAACGGCATCAGGCACTCATAGCAGTAGACGAAGGGCTCCTTCAAGGCATCGACCAGGCCATCCATGAAATGGGAGTGGTTGTAGGGGACGTTGCGCCAGTTGAATATATGAGCAAGTTACTATGAGATTTAATTTGAATAAGCACAAAATAAATCATGACGGCTATAACAGAGATTAAACTAATCATGTGGACTAGCATAGTAGATGAACAGATAGAATCTAGGATACTGAGTAGAAACGTGAATTCAACCACGATTTCGAACAGGAAGGACAGAAACTCATACGGTGCACCATTGGCGTTGAGGTTGTCGCCCATGTTTATGAGGAAGAGGTTGCCGAGGTCGGGGAAGAAGTCATCATCGGTGAAGTCGTGGCTGCCAGCAGTCGCGAGAAGGCGCTCCCCAAATTTCAACAGCGCCCTCCGAATGGAGCGCATGAGGGAGTGGCTATAGGGGACGTTGCGGCCGCCGAATGGAGCGCAGGAGTAGCACATGAAGCAGTAGATGGTGCTCCTCCCTAAGTCTCTATCTCTACTCTTAGGCTGGTCATAGTGGGGAGTAACTTAGGCTAGTAACATGCATATGTGACTAGTCTATGTTAGTACCTCTATAGTGCATAGTATCATAGATTAGTATCATAGGTGGTCTCATTTATTGCAATGCATGACACATAGTAGCATCACATTTATTATGTTACGGTATCTACCTATGTTACTATAACCATCTCTCTCTCTCTTCTTTAATTGCCTGCCACATAAGCATGTTTGCGAGTCCCAAGTGCATGATACTACTTATGTTACCCCCACTATGACCAGCCTTATCTCTATCTCTACTACTCTTCTTTGTTTTTATAACAAATCGAATAGTACTACGCCATCCGCTGCACGCCCGGCTGAACATGCCTTCTCGCCTCCATCATCACCAACTGAGGAGTAGAGAAAAAACCAAGTTGGTGATGATGGTGTGTCGTGCAATGCATGGGCATATTGCTATTTTTTTACATATAATTGCAAACACCACATAGATACGGTCTTTGACCATTTTACAACTATGTTAGTATCATTGTTAGAGGTCAACCGGTGCAAGTTATAGCCCCGTGTGTTTTAACCTTTTTTTTTAGTAATGATATCTGGCGATTGTTCGCCACGAGCTCAATCCTGGTGAATCCCACGTAACCGTGGCCTGTTTTTAAGCCATAGTATTTGACAAAACCGCCACCCTTACACACGTACTGTAATTGCGTCGCGGGCGTTTGCAACTGCCATGTCTCCCAGCGAACGTTTGTTGGGGATTGGAGTTAGCACCGATGGCGGTTCATAGTCGTTCCACGCTCGGGCATTGAAGTTTGTAACTATTTTAGATTAGAATATACTACTCCTCCAGTGCTAGTAGTAGAGCAGAGTCCTACTCCACTACTACTCTACTCAAGCAAGTTAGGGCATAGTAGTAGGTACTGTAGGGAGTACCAGTACTGTGATCACTCAAGCAAGTTGTCTGGCATCGATATGACCCTATGTTGCTGGTATGTGTCTCGTAAGTCAAGCGGCGTGTTGTAGTCATCATCACTTGTCCACTTCCCGCAGCACATATTCGCTTATCCATCATTGTCCGCACATAATCTCGTCCAATCTTCCATCCCCACTAAGGCGCCTCCCCCCTCGTCCGAAACCCAAGCACTAACAATGGCAGAACCGAGCAGCGTCCGCCGAAAGAGTGGCTGGAATTCGCTCCCCGTAGAGGTAATCAAGCTCATTGTTTCGCGTGTGGACAATCTAAGTACCATGCCGCTCTCCGTTGCTCGTCGGGGCTGTACCGTTTACTCAAATCCCATAGGCCGGAGCTTTTTAAGCTAGCTTCTTGCTTGCTGATGTCGCCTGATCTTCAGAAATGGCGTGTCAAGCAACATAACGATCGTAGGGTGGCGAGCATCAACCCCCTTGACTACAATCTGATCCCCGTCACCCTCAACAACATTAATGGTATGTACTGGGTCAGCACGAACACGTCTTGGATGGTGCTCGTCGACGGTCGCGGCAGTTGGATGCTCGTGGAGGTCTACACTCGGAGATTGATCCCCCTTCCTTCGATTAACACTGCACCGCTTTGGCACCGCAGCCCGGAATACTCAGAATCTTACAGTAGCCAACATGATACCAAGTTTGATTTGCTCAAGGTTGTAATCTGCCAAGTGCCCACAAGATCTGCAAATTATAAAGACTTCAGGCTAATTGCATTCTTCAACCGCGGTCTCGCCTATCTGACAGGTCACTGCGGTATGTGGATAAATCTACACGTCCATCGCAGGATCATACATCCTCCATGGTTCTCTGATGCCATTGAATACAAGGGATTCATTTATGCTGTCGACTCCTTCTATGGTTGGATGTATTGCTGGCCTACTCTAGTCATCGCTACGGCTGTTACAGCAGTATGTTACTTTCCTATGATATCATGATGGATTGCTTATATTACTCTCAACATTAACTGAACAAATATTCATGCTCATAACATGATGTTATTGACTACATTAAGAGCCCTTTTTTATTTGACTCCAACTTGATATAATGTTGTAGGCCACCTGGTGTCCCTACCCTTCCTAATGCCAGAAACTTTCAAAGAAAAGAAGCATGGCAGTTGTAGGTGGTTCCTGGCTCGATCAGACAATGACGAACAATTGATGATCATTCGCACGTACCGGACATGTTGTTTTGCGGAATACAATCATAGTCACTGCAAGATCTTTGAGCTGGATCCCAGCTTCTCTGGGCCTTCAGGAATATTTGACTGGAGATTGGTAAGTAGCCTTGGTACACGCTCTCTGTTTATCGGACTGAATTATCCGATTAACCAGGAGATAACCAATGGCAAGGATCATGATGGCAGCGCGGTTTCGATCATCAGGCAAAACTATGTGTACACAGTGTACCATGCGTCTCTGCATGCACCATACCCTGATATGTGCCGCCATGCTCTACAGCCCAAAGTAGGAGAGAGGGTCGCAAGTATCAGACTTCGACCTGCTGGCTGGAGTTTCCCCCGTCAGGCACCCATATGGTTCAAGCCGTCAGCCAATCTCCATAGCTTAATAAATAGTAATGTCTAACTGGACCAGTTAGTTAGATGCGTACACTTTATGTAGTAGGATCTTTATTTAGTTTGATGCATACACTTGTTCTTTTTCGGTAGCCCTTTTGTAATGATGGCTGATGTTTGGTTTGGAAGAAAGAGATGCGTCTTTACTCTTCTGGCCTACTTACTGCTTCTGTTGCACCCCAGCCCTGGTTGCTGATGATGTTTTCAATGTACAATCAATAGTATATTTCGTCTGTTTGTTGAATAAATGTGTTGTTAGAATGAAAAACACAATGTTTTGGAAGTCGTTGCATGGTCCGATCCTTTAGTGCCCCGTACCGTACGTAGCGCATACTATTTTTCATATGGAACACATTTTCCACTTGTTGATAACATGCAGCCCACTGATGAAGGCCCAATAGAGGAGCCCATAATTAACTGGAAGGGAGGCTCTCACATGAATCCAGCCCAGGTACATGCTCATGGTCCCCTAAACATAAAAAGGTAAATAAATAGATAAATCTAAATGCTCATGCGCCAGTTCTTTAAATTCACGATTTAACAGGAGGATATTATTTCCTATGACAGTGTCATTACATTCAGTCGATATTATTCTTAGGCAAAGATAGCGACCAGTCTTCTTTCTCCCAGGATTTTCTTCCTACAACCAACGGACCCATGCAAATCGTAGTCAACATCGTAAATAGTTCCGGTCCATTTTTATTTTTCAATAAGAATGTCCAACCCAGCCCAGCACATTGGCGACAGCACTTCCGCCTTGGTGCGCTCGCCGTGGCGCCGCCGTCCAGCCCTGCCAACATAGTTTTTTTTTTGAAACGGTCCCTGTCAACATAGTGAATCGGGAGAGGACTGTAGTTGTGAGTATGACAGTACGGACCCACTAGGTCCACTACCGGACACAAGCAGGCGCCTCTTTTACTACTCAGATGCACCCCTCGTTTTTTTACTCTAATCCATCCTGCTGATATCTGGGACCCACATCATTTTCAATGTATAGTCAATTAACGACAGAATTGCACAACTATTTTTTGAGTAGTAATTCGGAGGAGCGGGCTATAAACTGGGTTGTGTGGTCTCCGTGGCCCGTCTAACAACATGACTAGCCCAGCAGTTTTTTCTTTGGGAAAATAGGTAGCCCAGTATTTCTTTTTGAAGAATACCCAAGCTAGGCCTATTTGTTTTCTCTGACTTACTGGGCTACAAATCTTCCAGGACGAGGAGGGTTGTATTCCGGCCTGGCCAAAGAGTATGGTCAGTGTGTGTTAAAAGTAATATCAAAGGGGTTGAAAATTCCAAAAAAATAGCAAATGGGATATTATTTTCTTTTTTTGTTTTTGTTCTTCACTGATATTTTATACTCCCTCCGTCCCAAAATTCTTGTCTTAGATTAGTCTAGATACGAATGTATCTAAAACCAAAACGTGACTAGATACATCCGTATTTAGATAAATCTAAGACAAGAATTTTGGAACTGAGGGAGTATTTCATTGGATTTAACATGACATAGTACTAATTTATTTTTAAATTTGTTTTAGTATGGCTACTAATTTTTGGATTAAGAATATTTTGTTCCCCAGCAAAAATTTGCGAATTTTCAAAAATTTGCACATATGTAGTTAACTTTTTTAACCCTGGTACTGGCCAGAAAATGGGCAGCAATTCTAAAAATGGAAAATGGACTGCAATAAATTCCATATGAATTAGAAAATGAGTAAAAATTATAAAAATAATAGCAAATGGGTTGTACACGCCACAGATTTCGAGGTTGGCTTGTTTACGCAAGGCTTTGTCAGTCAACACACGATTCTAGCAGTAGTGACTGTTGTATGTCCATCCAACGGCCGACGTGCTTCTTCAATCTCTGATCTTCCTGCTCCACCCGCCTAAACTAGCGCTAGCGGGACTGCCTACTCCCTCCTCTTGTGGCCGTTGTGATGCTGCACAGGCTTCACCGGCCCACCCTACTCCCTCCGCTGGCATGGCCGCACGCAATCAACTACCTCCTTATTACGCAAAAAAATGATTCCTCCCACTGACATCTAGGGCGCACCGGTTGGGAGGCTGATCTGTGGGCCTAGTAAGTTGACACGTACGCAGGGCTTGTCAACTTAGTCAATAAACGATTCTAGCAGCAGTAACCGTTGGATTTGAATCGAACGGTCCTGCTGCTTCTTCAATCGTTGCTCTTCTTGCACCAGCCGCCCAAACCAGCGCTGGCGAGACCGCCTACTCCTGCCTCCAGTGGCTGGTTGTGCTGCCGTTGAGTCCTCACCGCCTCCTACTACTCCCACCGCTAGCCAGACCCTGCGGCGACGGCAGCCTCACACTGCAGCCGAACCAATGAACCCTCGTACTCCTCTCAGCATGGGCATCCACTACCACATCTTCCCCGGCTCCGCGTCGTCCCCTTCCTAGGCCTCGCCGTCGTCCACCGCCCTGGTGCTCTCGGTGCGGCGTGGTCAACATGGTCAAGGAACGACTTCCATCGGACGTGGACTGTACGTGGAGAGGCTGACAGCTAGGTCCATGGTCGCACACAAGGAAATGCATCCTTATTACGCGCAAAATAATGATTCCTCTAGCTGACATCTGGGACCCATCGGAAGGGCCTCTGTATTTCACGAAAAAAATGTTCCCCCGCTAATAGGTAGGACCCACCGGCTATATCTTCGCACGCAAGGAAGTGCCTCCGTATTATGCACAAAAAAATGAATACCCCCTGCTAGCTAGGACCCAACATAGTGGGAGGCTGACTTGTGGGCCTACTAAGTTGATAGGGATGAAGGGTTTTGTCAACTTAGTTAATATGAACGATTCTAGCTCTAGTGACCGTACGATGTCCATCCAACGGCTGTAGTACTTCTTCAACCTCTGGTCTTCTTACTCCAGCCGCCAAAAGCAGCGCCGGTCATGCCGCCTGCTCCTGCCTCCCGTGGCCGGCTGTGCTGTCACGGAGGCCTCACCGCCGCCTACTACTCCCACCGCAGGCCAGACCATCCTCCACTCACCCACATCCCCTGTTATTCTACGGTGATGGCAGCCTCACACTGCAGCCGAACCAGTGAACCCTCGTACTCCTCTCTGCATGGGCATCCACTTCCGCGTCTTCCCTGGCTCCATGTCGTCCCCTTCCTAGGCCTTGCCGTTGTCCACCGCCCTGGTGCTCTCGGTGCGGCATGGTCAACATGGTCAAGGAATGACTTCCATCGGAAGAGTACTGCACGTGGAGAGGCTGACAGCTGGGTCCACGGCGGCCACAAGGGAGTGCCTCCTTATTATGCGCAAAATAATTATTCCTCCACCTGACAGTAGGGACCCACCGGACGGGCCACCGTATTTCGCAAAAAAAAATGTTTCCTCCCTGACTGTTGGGACCCACCAGCTACATCTTCGCATGCAAGGAAGTGCCTGACAGTCGGGACCGACCTGGTCGAAGCGTACGTAGCGTTGTCATTCTGGTCGCAAACGTGTACGTACATACTGGTCGATGTAGAGGCGTGCACGTGTCATAGTAGAGGCGCACACGTAGCATGTACACGTACGTATAGCGACCAGGGTGCAAGAAAGAAAATACGGTCACATACGTACATACGGGCGGGGTCTTGAACGCCTACTCGCGCATACGTACGGCCAGGACTCGTGTACATGGTTGGGTCGGAATGGAGAAACTGCGTCATCATCGTGTTCATGAGGAGGCAACGGAATGCATCGTGTTCATCGGGAGGCAACAGAATGCCTCGTGTTCATCAGGAGGCAACGGAACGCGTGGGAGACAACCTTATTGGATGGAACAGCCGATGGAAACGAGGCCTGGCGTACTGCAGAACGGAGGAAACAGCCTTGTGTTCGACTGACCATATTCGAAACGGGGTCCTGTTCATTGGGAGGGGTCTGGCGTACCGCAAAACAGAGGAAACAGACTTCTGTTGGACCTCCGACGGTCGAAACAGGGTCCTGTTGATTGGGAGGGGTGTGACATACCGCAAAACAGAGGAAACAGACTTGTGTTGGAGCGCTACGGTCGAAACAGGGGTCCTGTTCATCGGGAGGGGTGTGGCATACCGCAAAATGGGACTCCATGGGATACTGTTCATCTCCACCGTCGACCTCCTCCAGCCTCCACGGGCTAATGTTCATCCACCATCGACCTCCTCCAGCCTCCACCTATGACTGTTCATCCACGGGCTCCTGTTCATCCAGCCTCCACCGCGCGCTACTCCACTCGCTACTGTTCAACCAACCCTCTCTACGGGCTACTGTTCAACCACCCCTCCACGGGCTACTGTTCACCCAGCCCTCCACCGGCTACTGTTAAACCAGCACTCCACGGGGTCCTGTTCATCCAGCCCTCCACGCGGTCCTGCTCATCCACCCCCAACCGGCTCGATCAGGGTCCTGTTCATCCAGCGGCAACAGCCTCTACTACCACGGGGTCCTGTTCATCCAACCCCCACTAGGAATTGTTCATCCAAACCCCCCTAACAACGCTCACTGTTCATCCAGATGCAGCATCGATCGGCTTCAGTTGGCAGCAGTAGCGAAGGAATCGCTTGATCGCTCAAGTTCAGTAATGCGTAGCCTGCAGTGCAATCGCTCAGGTTCAGTTAGGCGACGCCTCGCTCGGGTTTAGTTAGAGCCCAATGCCTTGCACCCACGTGCGTACAGGTATGAGAGAAACACGCATCGCTCGGCTCCTGACCACCCACCGTAACCGGGAACTCCCTGATATTTTCCTCGGCCTCGATTCTACCATGATTTTTCCGTCATGGACAACCCAAAGAATTTCATGCAGCTGCGTCTCCGGCTCGCCCAGGATGAAAAGCCCATTTTCTGTCATGATTTTTTGTCATAGAAGTAGAAGCCCACCACATCTATGGTGATACCGGGTTTTGTCACAATTATCATCATAGAAGTGTCATAAGTATGACAGAAAAAAATTTGTTCAGCCCAAAATGTCAAGGATGTGTCTTCTTTTTGTAGTGCTTGCACCAGTCCATAGATGGATTGTTGGAACTTGCACACCCTGTTAGTACCTTTAGGATCGACAAAACCTTCTGGTTGCATCATATACAACTCTTCTTTAAGAAATATCCATTTAAGGAATGCATGTTTGACATCCATTTGCCAGATTTCATAAAATATGGCAGTTGCTAACATGATTCAGACGGATTTAAGCATCGCTATAGTTGAGAAAAGCTCATTGTAGTCAACTCCTTGAACTTGTCGAAAACCATTTGCGACAAGTCGAGCTTTGTAGATAGTAACACTATTATTAGCGTCTGTCTTCCTCTTGAAGATCCATTTATTTTCTATGGCTAGCCGATCATCGGGCGAGTCCACCAAAGTCCACACTTTGTTCTCATACATGGATCACATCTCAGATTTCATGGCTTCAAGCCATTTCGCGGAATCCGGGCTCATCATTGCTTCCTCATAGTTCGTAGGTTCATCATGGTCTAGTAACATGACATCCAGAATAGGATTACCGTACCACTTTGGTGTGGACCGTACTCTAGTTGACCTACGAGGTTCGGTAGTAACTTGATCTGAAGTTTCATTATCATCATCATTAGCTTCCTCACTAATTCGTGTAGGAATCACTGGAACTGATTTCTATGATGAACTACTTTCCAATTCGGGAGAAGGTACAATTACCTCATCAAGTTCTACTTTCCTCCCACTCATTTCTTTTGAGAGAAACTCCTTCTCTAGAAAGGATCCATTCTTAGCAACGAATATCTTGCCTTCGGATCTGTGATAGAAGGTGTACCAAACAGTTTCCTTTGGGTATCCTATGAAGACGCACTTCTCCGATTTGGGTTCGAGCTTATCAGGTTGAAGTTTTTTCACATAAGCATCACAGCCCCAAACTTTAAGAAACGAAAACTTAGGTTTGTTGCCAAACCACAGTTCATACGGTGTCGTCTCAACGGACTTTGATAGTGCCCTGTTTAAAGTGAATGCAGTTGTCTCAAATGCATAATCCCAAAACAATAGTGGTAAATCAGTAAGACACATCATAGATCGCACCATATCCAGTAAAAAGTGGTTATGATGTTCGGACACACCATTACGCTGTGGTGTTCTAGGTGGCGTGTGCCGTGAAACTATTCCACATTGTTTCAATGAAGGCCAAACTCATAACTCAAATATTCGCCTCTGCGATCAGATCGTAGAAACCTTATTTTCTTGTTACCATGATTCTCCACTTGACTCTGAAATTCTTTAAACTTTTCAAATGTTTCAGACTTGTGTTTCATCAAGTAGATATACCCATATCTGCTCAAATCATCTGTGAAGGTCAAAAAATAATGATACCCGCCACGAGCCTTAACACTCATCGGACTGCATGCATCGGTATGCATTATTTCCAATAAGTCATTAGCTCGTTCCATTGTTCTAGAGAACGGAGTTTTAGTCATCTTAACCATAAGGCACGGTTCGCAAGTATCAAATGATTCGTAATCAAGTGATTCCAAAAGTCCATCTTTATGGAGTTTCTTCATGCGCTTTACACCAATATGACCCAAACAATAGTGCCACGAATAAGTTGCACTATCATTATCAACTTTGCATCTTTTGGCATCAATATTATGAATATGTGTATCATTACGATCGAGATTCAATAAACCATCAACATTGGGTGTATGACCATAGAAGGTTTTATTCATGTAAACAGAATAACAATTATCCTTTGTCTTAAATGAATAACTGTATTGCAATAAACATGATCTAATCATATTCATGCTCAACGCAAACACCAAATAACATTTATTTAGGTTCAACACTAATCCCGAAAGTATAAGGAGTGTGCGATGATGATCATATCAATCTTGGAACCACTTCCAACACACATCGTCACTTCACCCTCAACTAGTCTCTATTTATTCTGTATTTCGAGTTACTAATATTAGCAACCAAACAAGTATCAAATACCCAGGGGCTACTATGAACACTAGTAAGGTACACATCAATAACATGTATATCAAATATACCTTTGTTCACTTTTCGATCCCTCTTATCCGCCAAATATTTGGGGTACTTCCGCTTCCAGTGACCATTTCCTCTGCAATAGAAGCACTCAGTTTCAGGCTTAGGTCTAACTTTGGGCTTGTTCACGGGAGTGACAACTTACTTTCCATTCTTCTTGAAGTTCCCCTTTCTTTCCCTTTGCCCTTTTTTTGAAACTAGTGATCTTGTTTAATCATCAACACTTGATGCTTTTGCTTGATTTCTACCTTTGTCGATTTCGGCATCATGAAGAGCTCGGGAGTCACTTTTCTTATCCCTTGCATATTATAGTTCATCACGAAGTTCCAATAACTTGGTGATGGTGACTAGAGAACTCTATCAATCACTATGTTATCTGGAAGATTAACTCCCACTTGATTTAAGCGATTGTAGTACCCAGACAATCTGAGCACATGCTCACTGCTTGAGCTATTCTCCTCCATCTTTTAGCTATAGAACTTGTTGGAGACTTCATATCTCTCAACTCGGGCATTTGCTTGAAATATTAACTTCAACTCCTGGAACATCTCATATATTCAATGACGTTCAAAATGTCTCTAAAGTCACGATTCTAAGCCGTAAAGCATGGTAAACTAAACTAGCAAGTAGTCATCATATTGAGCTAGCCAAACATGCATAACGTCTGCATCTGCTCCTGCAATAGGTCTATCACCTAGCGGTGCATCAAGGACATAATTCTTCTATGCAGCAATGAGGATAAACCTCAGATCATGGACCCAGTCCGCATCATTGCTACTATCATCTTTCAACTTAGTTCTCTAGGAACATAAAAAATAGGGAAGCTACAATGCGAGCTATTGATCTACAACATAATTTGCAAAATACTATCAGGACTAAGTTCATGATAAATTAAAGTTCAATTAATCATATTACTTATGAACTCCCACTTAGATAGACATCCCTCTAGTCATCCAAATGATCACGTGATCCATGTCAACAAAACCATGTCCGATCATCACGTGAGATGGAGTAATTTTCAATGGTGAACATCACTATGTTGATCATATTTACTATATGATTCACGCTCGACCTTTCGGTCTCCAGTGTTCCGAGCCCATACCTGCATATGCTAGGCTCGTCAAGTTTAACCCGAGTAATATTCTACATGTGCAAAACTGGCTTGCACCCATTGTATGTGAACGTAGAGCCTATCACACCCGATCATCACGTGGTGTCTCAGCACGAAGAACTATCACAATGGTGCATACTCAGAGAACACTTATACCTTGAAATTATAGTAAGGGATCATCTTATAATGCTACCGCTGAACTAAGCAAAATAAGAAGCATAAAAGAAAAACATCACATGCAATCAAAATATGTGACATGATATGGCCATCATCATCTTGTGCCTTTGATCTCCATCTCCAAAGTACCATCATGATCTCCATCGTCACTGGCATGACACCAAGATCTCCATCATCTTGATCTCTATCAACGTGTCGTCACATGGTCGTCTCACCAACTATTGCTTTTGAAACTATTGCTATCGTATAGCGATAAAGTAAAGCAATTATATGGCACTTGCATCTTATGCAATAAAGAGATAACCATAAGGCTCCTGCCAGTTGTCTATAACTTTAACAAAACATGATCATCTCATACAACAAATTATATCACATCATGTCTTGACCATATCACATCACAACATGCCCTGCAAAAATAAGTTAGACGTCCTCTACTTTGTTGTTGCAAGTTTTACGTGGCTGCTACGGGCTTCTAGCAAGAACTTTTCTTACCTACGCATCAAAACCACAACGATTTTTTGTCAAGTGTGTTGTTTTACCCTTCAACAAGGACCAGCCGTAGTCAAACTCGATTAAACTAAAGTTGGAGAAACAAACACCCGCCAGCCACCTATGTGCAAAAACACATCGGTAGGACCAGTCTCATGAACGTGCTCATGTAATGTCAGTCCAGGCCACTTCATCCAACAATACCATGAATAAAAGTAAGACGTTGGTGGTAAGCAGTAAGACTATTATCGCCCACAACTCTTTGTGTTCTACTCGTGCATATATCATCTATGCATAGACCTGACTCGGATGCCACTGTTGGTGAATGTAGTAATTCAAAATTTTCCTACGATCACGCAAGTTCTATCTAGGAGGTGCATAGCAACAAGACAGGAGAGTGTGTCCATGTACCCTCGTAGACCAAAATCGGAAGCGTTTAGTAACGCGGTTGATGTAGTCGAACGTCTTCAGGATCCAACCGATCCAAGTACCGAACGTACGGCACCTCTGTGTTCAGCACACGTTCAGCACAATGACGTCCCTCGAGCTCTTGATCCAGTTGAGGGTGAGGGAGAGTTCCGTCAGCATGACGGCGTGGCAAAGGTGTTGATGATGTTACCGGCGCAGGGCTTCGCCTAAGCAATACGATGATATGACCAAGGTGTTAAACTGTGGAGGGGGGCACCGCATACGGCTAATAGAACAACTGTTGTGCTTCGGGGTGCCCCCTGCCCCCGTATATAAAGGAGGGAGGAGGATGAGACCGGCCAAGGAGGGGCGCGCCTATAGGGGGAGTCCAACTACGATTCCCAATCCTAGTTGGAGTCCCCTTCCTTTTCCAACAGGGGAAGAGAGGGAAAGAGGTGGAGGAGGAAGATGTAAGGGGGGCCGCGCCCCCTCCCCTAGTCCAATTCCATTTGGGCTGGGGGGTGCGCGCCTCCACCTGGCCTCTGCCTCCGCTCTTCCACTAAGGCCCATGAAGGCCCATTAATCCCCCGTGGGGTTTCGGTAACCTCCCGGTACTCCGAAAAATGCCCGAACCTCTCCGAAACCTTTCCGGTGTCTGAACATAACCTTCCAATATATCAATCTTTATGTCTCGACCATTTAGAGACTCCTCGCCACGTCCGTGAACTCATCTGGGACTCGGAACAAACTTCGGTCATCAAAAACACATAACTCATAATACAAATCATCATCAAACGTTAAGCGTGCAGACCCTACGGGTTCGAGAACTATGTAGACATGATCAAGACACATCTCCGATCAATAACCAACAGCGGAACCTGGATGCTCATATTGGCTCCTACATATTCTACGAAGATCTTTATCGGTCAAACCGCATAACAGCATACGTTGTTCCCTTTGTCATCGGTATGTTACTTTCCCGAGATTCGATCGTCGGTATCATCATACCTAGTTCAATCTTGTTACCGGCAAGTCTCTTTACTCGTTACATAATGCTTCATCCTGCAACTAACTCATTAATCACATTGCTTGCAAGGCTTATAGTGATGAGCATTACCGAGAGGGCCCAGAGATACCTCTCTGATACACAGAGTGACAAATCCTAATGTCAATCTATGCCAACCCAACAAACACCTTCAGAGACACCTGTAGAGCATCTTTATAATCACCCAGTTATGTTGTGATGTTTGATAGCACACAAGGTGTTCCTCTGGTATTCGGGAGTTGTATAATCTCATAGTCTGAGGAACATGTATAAGTCATGAAGAAAGCAGTAGCAATGAAGCTGTAACGATCATAATGCTAAGCTAACATATGGGTCTTGTCCGTCACATCATTCTCCTAATGATGTGATCTCGTTCATCAAATGACAACACATGTCTATGGTTAGGAAACATAACCATCTTTGATTAACGACCTAGTCAAGTAGAGGCATACTAGGGACACTATGTTTTGTCTATGTATTCACACATGTACTAAGTTTCCGGTTAATACAATTCTAGCATGTATAAAAAACATTTATCATGATATAAGGAAATATAAATAACAACTTTATTATTGCCTCTAGGGCATATTTCCTTCAAAAAGATCACTGGGACTCTTTTGTGAAGTTCAAGAAATCGGAAGCAGCTAAGGAATGATCGAGGAAAAACAAGATTAATGTTGCGAAAAAAAATGTTTCACCATGTTCTGGGCTAGGTGGCTACCAGGTCGGCCGGCCTAAGTGGGATCAATCTGAGGAACATATGATTGTTGCAGGGGTCACTCCAGTTACATTGAGTTGGCCCGACAGGTGCTTGACTTGGTTTTATGCGCATGGGGGAAAGTTGGACCCAAAGACAGGGCTGGTTATGGAGCAGGCAAGTCTTAAAGAAGCCTCGGACACTTTACTTGTTGCAATAGAAGAGGCTCGAATGGGGGCATTCAAGCCCGAGAGATAGAACGATGAGCTTACGCGCGCCTTGAAGAATCTTGAACACCCGGGATGAACACGAGGCAAAGGCTTTGTGCTACCTCTTGAGCTTCCGTTGGTTTTCCCTTGAAGAGGAAAGGGTGATGCAGCAAAGTAGCGTAAGTATTTCCCTCAGTTTTGAGAACCAAGGTATCAATCCAGTAGGATACGACGCACAAGTCACCGAATACCTGCACAAACAATCAAGAACTTGCAACCAACGCGGTAAACGGGTTGTCAATCCCTTCACGGTCACTCGTAAAAGTGAGATCTGATAGAGATAATAAAGTAAATATTTTTGGTATTTTTGTTGTATAGATTGGAAAGTAAAGATTGCAAAATAGTAAATGAGATTCAACAATATGGAAAAGAGATTTTAATATAATGGAAAAGAGACCCGGGGGCCATAGGTTTCACTAGTGGCTTCTCTCAAGATAGCATGTATTACAGTGGGTGAACAAATTACTGTCGAGCAATTGATAGAAAAGCGCATAATTATGATGACATCTAAGGCAATGATCATGAACATAGGCATCACGTCTGTGTCAAGTAGACCGACTCATGCATGCATCTACTACTATTACTCCACACATCGATCACTATCCAGCATGCATCTAGAGTATTATGTTCATAAGAACGAAGTAATGCATTAAGCAAGATGACATGATGTAGAGGGATAAACTCAAGCAATATGATATAAACCCCATCTTTTTATCCTCGATGGCAACAATACAATACGTGCCTTGCTGCCCCTACTGTCACTGGGAAGGGACACCGCAAGATTGAACCAAAGCTAAGCACTTCTCCCATGGCAAGAAAGATCAATCTAGTAGGCCAAACTAAACCGATAATTTGAAGAGACTTGCAAAGATACCAAATCATGCATATAAGAATTTAGAGAAGAACAAAATAATATTCATAGATAATCTTGATAATAAATCCACAATTCCTCGGATCTCGACAAACACACCGCAAAAGAGTATTACATCGAATAGATCTCCAAGAACATTGAGGAGAACTTTGTATTGAGAATCAAAGAGAGAGAAGAAGCCATCTAGCTAATAACTATGGACCCGAAGGTCTGTGGTAAACTACCCACGCTTCATCGGAGAGGCAATGGTGTTGGTGTAGTAGCCCTCCGTGATAGATTCCCCTCCGGCAGATTGCCGAAAAAGGCCCCAAGATGGGATCTCACAGGTACAGAAGTTTGCGGCGGGGGAAAAGTGGTTTCATGGATCTTCCTGATGTTTTTAGGGTATGGGAGTATATATAGGTGAAAGAACTACGTCGGTGGAGCTATGAGGGGCCCACTAGGGTGGGGGCGCGCCCTCCTGCCTCGTGGGCACCTCGTTGCGTCTCTGACTTTAACTCCAAGTCTTCTGGTTTGCTTTCAGTCCAAGAAAGATCATCGCGAAGGTTTCATTCTGTTTGGACTCTGTTTGGTATTCCTTTTCTGCAAAACTCTAAAATAGGCAAAACGAAACAAAAACTGGCACTGGGCCTCCGGTTAATAGGTTAATCCCAAAAATAATATAAAAGAGCATATTAAATCCCATTAAACATCCAAAACAGATAATATAATAGCATGGAACAATCAAAAGTTATAGATACGTTGGAGACGTATCAAGCATCCCCAAGCTTAATTCATGCTCGTCCTCGAGTAGGTAAATGATAAAAAACAAATTTTTGATGTGGAATGCTACCTAACATATTTATCAATGTAATTTTCTTTATTGTGGCATGAATGTTCAGATACGAACGATTCAAGACAAAAGTTCAACATTAACATAAAAAATAATAATACTTCAAGCATACTAACAAGCAATCATGTCTTCTCAAAATAACATGGCCAAAGAAAGCTATCCCTACAAAATCATATAGTCAGGTTATGCTCTATCTTCATCACATAAAGTATTTAATCATGCACAACCCCTATGACAAGCCAAGCAATTGTTTCATACTTTTGATGTTCTCAAAAAATTTCAATCTTCACGCAATACATGAGCGTGAGCCATGGACATAGCACTGTAAGTGGAATAGAATGGTGGTTGTGGAGAAGACAAAAAGGAGAAGATAGTCTCACATCAACTAGGAGTATCAACGGGCTATGGAGATGCCCATCAATAGATATCAATGTGAGTGAGTAGGGATTGCCATGCAACGGATGCACTAGAGCTATAAGTGTATGAAAGCTCAAAAAGAAACTAAGTGGGTGTGCATCCAAATTTCTTGCTCACGAAGACCTAGGGCACTTTGAGGAAGCCCATCTTTGGAATATACAAGCCAAGTTCTATAATAAAAATTCCCACTAGTATATGAAAGTGTCAACATAGGAGACTCTCTATCATGAAGATCATGGTGCTATTTTTAAGCACAAGTGTGGAAATAGGATAGTAGCATTGCCCCTTCTCTCTTTTTATCTCATTTTTTTGTTTGTGCACTTTCCTCTTTTTTTATGGCCTCTTTTTTTATTTAGTCTGGAGTCTCATCCCAACTTGTGGGGGAATCATAGTCTCCATCATCCTTTCCTCATTGGGACAATGCTCTAATAATGAAGATCATCACACTTTTATTTACTTACAGCTCAAGAATTACAACTCAATACTTAGAACAAAATATGACTCTATGTGAATGCCTCCGGTGGTGTACCGGGATGTGCAATGATTCAAGAGTAACATGTATGAAAGAATTATGAAAGGTGGCTTTGCCACAAATACGATGTCAACTACATGATCATGCAAGGCAATATGACAATGATGGAGCGTGTCATAATAAATGGAATGGTGGAAAGTTGCATGGCAATATATCTCGGAATGGCTATGGAAATGCCATAATAGGTAGGTATGGTGGATATTTTGAGGAAGGTATATGGTGGGTGTATGGTACCGGCGAAAGTTGCGGTACTAGAGAGGCTAGCAATGATGGAAAGGTGAGAGTGCGTATAATCCATGGACTCAACATTAGTCATAAAGAACTCATATACTTATTGCAAAAATCTATTAGTTATCAAAACGAAGTACTATGTGCATGCTCCTAGGGGAATAGATTGGTAGGAAAAGACCATCGCTCGTCCCCGACCGCCACTCATAAGGAAGACAATCAATAAATAAATCATGCTCCAACTTCATCACATAACGGTTCACCATACGTGCATGCTACGGGGATCACTAACTTAAACACAAGTATCTCTCAAATTCACAACTACTCTACTAGCATGACTCTAATATCACCATATTCATATCTCAAAACAATCATAAAGAATCAAACTTCTCATAGTATTCAACGCACTTTATATGAAAAAATTTATTATACCTATCTGGGATGCCCATCATATTAGGACTAATTTTATAACCAAATAAAATTACCATGCTGTTCTAAAAGACTCTCAAAATAATATAAGTGAAACATGAGATATCAACAATTTTTATAAAATAAAGCCACTGTCGCGCTCTAAAAAGATATAAGTGAAGCACCGGAGCAATATTGTCTAGCTCAAAAGATATAAGTGAAGCACATAGAGTATTCTAATAAATTCTGATTCATGCGTGTCTCTCCCAAAAGGTGTGTACAACAAGTATGATTGTGGTAAACTAAAAAGAAAGACTCAAATCATACAAGACGCTCTAAGCAAAGCACATATCATCTGGTGAATAAAAATATAGCCTCAAGTAAAGTTACCGATAGACGAAGACGAAAGAGGGGATGCCTTCCGGGGCATCCCCAAGCTTAGGCTTTTGGTTATCCTTGGATTTTACCTTGGGTTGCCTTGGGCATCCCCAATCTTGGGCTCTTGCCACTCCTTGTTCCAAAATCCATCAAATCTTTACCCAAAACTTGAAAACTTCACAACACAAAACTTCAACAGAAAATCTCATGAACTCCGTTAGTTTAAGAAAATAAACCACCACTTTAAGGTACTGTAATTAACTCATTCTTTATTTATATTTGTGTTAAAACCACTGTATTCCAACTTCTCTATGGTTCATACCCCCCGATACTACTCATAGATTCATCAAAATAAGCAAACAACACACAAAAAACAGAATGTGTCAAAAACAGAACAGTCTGTAGAAATCTGTAACTTTTGAATACTTCTGTAACTCCAAAAATTCTGAAATAAATTGGTGGACGTGAGGAATTTGTCTATTAATCATCTGCAAAAATAATAAACCTAAAAGCACTCTTCTGTAAAAAATGACAGCTATTCTCGTGAGTGCAAAAGTTTCTGTTTTTTACAGCAAGATCGCAAAGACTTCACCCAAGTCTTCCCAAAGGTTCTACTAATTAAAACATAAAACCACATATAAACAGAAGCTAGATGAATTATTTATTACTAAACAGGAACAAAAAGCAAATAACAAAAATAAAATTGGGTTGCCTCCCAACAAGCGCTATCGTTTAATGCCCCTAGCTAGGCATAAAAACAAGAATAGATCTAGGTATTGACATCTTTGGTATGCAATCCATAAGTGGCTCACATAATAGATTCAAAATGCAATTTAATTTTATTTCTTGGAAAGTGTTCCATGACTTTCCCTAATGGAAATTGGAATCTAATGTTTCCTTCTTTCATATCACTAATTGCACCAATCGTTCTAAGGAAAGGTCTACCAAGAATAATAGGACACGTAGGATTGGCAATCTATATCAAGAACAATGAAATCTACGGGCGCATAATTCCTATTTGCAACAATAAGAACATCATTAATTCTTCCCATAGGTTTCTTAATGTTGGAATCCACAAGACGCAAATTTAAAGAACAATCATCAAATTCACGGAAACCTAACACATCACACAAAGTTTTTGGGATCGTGGAAACACTAGAACCCAAATCACATAAAGCATAACATTCATAATCTTTAATCTTAATCTTAATAGTAGGTTCCCACTCATCATAAAATTTTCTAGGGATACAAACTTCTAGTTCAAGATTTTCTTCATAAGATTGCATCAAAGCATCAACGATGTGTTTAGTAAAAGCTTTATTTTCATTATAAGCATGAGGAGAATTCAACACGGATTGCAACGAGGAAATACAATCTATTAAAGAACAGTTATCATAATTAAATCCTTTGAAATCCAAAATAGTGGGTTCATTGCTATTTAATGTTTTGACCTCTTCAATCCCACTTTTATCAATTTTTGCATCTAGATCTAAAAACTCCAAATTATTGGGACGCCTTTTTGTTGGAAATATGCCCTAAATAATAAAATGATTATTATTATATTTCCTTGTTCATGATAATTGTCTGCTGTTCATGCTATAATTGTATTAACCGGAAACCGTGATACATGTGTGAATACATAGACCACAACATGTCCCTAGTGAGCCTCTAGTTGACTAGATCGTTGATCAATAGATGGTCATGGTTTCCTGACTATGGACATTGGATGTCATTCATAACGAGATCACATCATTAGGAGAATGATGTGATGGACAAGACCCAATCCTAAGCATAGCACAAGATCGTGTAGCTCGTTTGCTAAAGCTTTTCTAATGTCAAGTATCAGTTCCTTACACCATGAGATTGTGTAACTCCCGAATACCATAGGAGTGCTTTGGGTGTACCAAATGTCACAACGTAACTGGGTGACTATAAAGTGCACTACAGGTATCTTCGAAAGTGTCTGTTGGGTTGGCATGAATCGAGACTCGAATTTGTCACTCCGTATGACGGAGAGGTATCTCTGGGCCCACTCGGTAATGCATCATCATAATGAGCTCAATGTGACTAAGTGGCTATTCACGGGATCATGCATTATGTAATGAGTAAAGTGACTTGGTAACGAGATTGAACGAGGTATTGGGATATCGACGATCGAATCTCGGGCAAGTAACATACCGATTGACAAAGGGAATTGCATACGGGATTACTTGAATCCTCGACATCGTGGTTCATCCAAAGAGATCATCGTGGAACAAGTGGGAGCCAACATGGGTATCCAGATCCCGCTGTTGGTTATTGGCCGGAGAGTTGTCTCGGTCATGTCTGCGTGATTCCCGAACCCGTAGGGTCTACACACTTAAGGTTCGATGATGCTAGGGTTATTAGGAAGACTTGTATGTGATTACCAAATGTTGTTCAGAGTCCCGGATGAGATCCCAGACGTCATGAGGAGTTCCGGAATGGTCTGGAGGTGAAGATTTATATATGGGAAGTTGTCATACGGTCACCAGAAATGTTCGGGGGCATGCCGGTAATTGTACCGGGGCCACCGGAGGGGTTCCGAGGGTCCACCGGGAGGGACCACCTCTCCTGGAGGGCCTCATGAGCTGTAGAGGGAAGGGAACCAGCCCTTGGAGGGCTGGGCGCCACCCCCCCCTTGGGCCCATGCGCCTAGGGTTGGGGGGAACCCTAAAGGGGGCGCCCCCTTGCTTGGGGGGCAAGCCCCCTCCCCTTGGCCGCCGCCCCCCCTCTAGATCTCATCTAGAGGGGGTCGGGCCCCTTCCCCCTTCTCCTATAAATAGAGGGGAGAGGGGAGGGCTGCAGCACCACATCTAAGGCGCAGCCCCTCCCCTCCCCAACACCTCTCCTCCTTTGTAAGAGCTTGGCGAAGCCCTGTCGGGGTACTGCCACTCCATCACCACCACGTTGCCGCGCTGCTGTCGGAGCCCTCTTCCTCAACCTCTCCCTCCTCCTTGCTGGATCAAGGCGCGGGAGACGTCACCGGGTTGCACGTGTGTTGAACGCGGAGGTGCCGTTGTTCGGCGCTAAGATCGGAATCCACCGCGATCTGAATCGCTTCGAGTATGACTCCTTCATCCGCATTCTTGTAACGCTTCTGACTTGCGATCTTCAAGGGTGTGAAGATGCACTCCCCTCTCTCTTGTTGCTAGTTACTCCATAGATTGATCTTGGTGATGCATAGAAAATTTTAATTTCTGCAACGATCCCCAACAGTGGTATCAGAGCCAGGTTTATGCATAGTTTCTATGCACGAGTAGAACACAAGTTTGTTGTGGGTGTCTATTTTGTCAATTTACTTGCCACTACTAGTCTTATCTTGTTTCGGCGGCATCGTGGGATGAAGCGGCCCGGACCGACCTTGCACGTACGCTTACGTGAGACAGGTTCCACCGACTGACATGCACTAGTTGCATAAGGTGGCTAGCGGGTGTCTGTCTCTCCCACTTTAGTCAGATCGAATTCGATGAAAAGGGTCCTTATGAAGGGTAAATAGAAATTGGCATATCATGTTGTGGTTTTGGCGTAGGTAAGAAAAGTTCTTGCTAGAACCCTATAGCAGCCACGTAAAAACGTGCAACAACAGTTAGAGGACGTCTAACTTGTTTTTGCAGCATATGCCTTGTGATGTGATATGGCCAAAAAAAGGATGTGATGAATGCAATATATGTGATGTATGAGATTTATCATGTTCTTGTAATAGGAATCACGACTTGCATGTCGATGAGTATGACAACCGGCAGGAGCCATAGGAGTTATCTTTATTTATTGTATGACCTGTGTGTCACTGAATAATGCCATGTAATTACTTTACTTCATTGTTAAACCGTTAGCCATAGTAGTAGAAGTAATAGTTGGCCAGACAACTTAATGGAGACACGATGATGAAGATCATGATGATGGAGATCATGGTGTCATGCCGGTGATGATGATGATCATGGCGCCCCGAAGATGGAGATCAAAAGGAGCAAAATGATATTGGCCATATCATGTCACCATTTGATTGCATGTGATGTTTATCATGTTTTTGCATCTTATTTGCTTAGAACGATGGTAGTAAATAAGATGATCCCTCATAATAATTTCAAGAAAGTGTTCCTCCTAACTGTGCGCCGTTGCGAAAATTTGTTGTTTCGAAGCACCACGTGATGATCGGGTGTGATAGATTCTAACATTCACATACAACGGGTGTAAGCCAGATTTACACATGCAAAACACTTAGGTTGACTTGACGAGCCTAGCATGTACAGACATGGCCTCGGAACACAAGAGACCGAAAGGTCGAACATGAGTCATATAGAAGATACGATCAACATGAAGATGTTCACCGATGATGACTAGTCCGTCTCACGTGATGATCGGACACGGCCTAGTTGACTCGGATCATGTATCACTTAGATGACTAGAGGGATGTCTATCTGAGTGGGAGTTCATTAAATAATTTGATTAGATGAATTTAATTATCATGAACTTAGTCTAAAACTTTTGCAAAATGTCTTGTAGATCAAATGGCCCACGCTCATGTCAACCTCAACTTCAACGCGTTCCTAGAGAAAACCAAGCTAAAAGACGATGGTAGCAACTATACGAACTGGGTCCGGAACTTGAGGATCATCCTCATAGCTGCCAAGAAAGCATATGTCCTAGAAGCACCGCTAGGTGAAGCACCCGTCCCAGCGAACCAAGATGTTATGAACGCTTGGCAGTTGCATGTTGATGATTACTCCCTGGTTCAGTGTGGCATGCTTTATAGCTTAGAACCGGGGCTCCAAAAGTGTTTCGAGCAACACGGAGCATATGAGATGTTCCAAGAGCTGAAAATGGTTTTCCAAGCTCATGCCCGGGTCGAGAGATATGAAGTCTCTGACAAGTTCTATAGTTGTAAGATGGAGGAGAATAGTTCTATCAGCGAGCACATACTCAAAATGTTTGGGTTGCACAACCGCTTGTCTCAGCTGGACATTAACCTCCCTGATGAGGCGGTCATTGACAGAATCCTTCAGTCGCTCCCACCTAGCTACAAAAGCTTTGTGATGAACTACAATATGCAGGGGATGGTGAAAACCATTCCTGAGCTATTATCAATGCTGAAATCAGTGGAGGTGGAGATCAAAAAGGAACATCAAGTGTTGATGGTCAATAAAACCACTAGTTTCAAGAAAGGCAAGGGTAAGAAGAACTTGAAGAAGGATGGCAAGGGAGTTGTCGTGCCCGGTAAGCCAGTTGCCGGGAAGAAGCCAAAGCACGGACCCAAACCTGAGACTGAGTGCTTTTATTGCAAGGGGAACGGTCACTGGAAGCGGAACTGACCCAAGTACTTAGTGGATAAGAAGGTCAGAAACACCAAAGGTATATGTGATATACATGTTATTGATGTGTACCTTACCAGTACTCGTAGTAGCTCCTGGGTATTTGATACCGGTGCGGTTGCTCATATTTGTAACTCAAAATAGGAGCTACGGAATAAGCGGAGACTGGTGAAGGACGAGGTGACGATGCACGTCAGGAATGGTTCCACGATCGATGTGATCGTCGTCGGCACGCTACCTCTACATTTACCTACGGGATTAGTTTTAAACCTCAATAATTGTTATTTAGTGCCATCTTTGAGCATGAACATTGTATCTGGATCTCGTTTAATACGAGATGGCTACTCATTTAAATCCGAGAATAATGGTTGTTCTATTTATATGAGAGATATGTTTTATGGTCATGCCCCGTTGGTCAATAGTTTATTCTTAATGAATCTCGAACGCGATGTTACACATATTCATAGTGCGAATACCAAAAGATGTAAGATTGATAATGATAGTCCCACATATCTGTGGCACTGCCGCCTTGGTCACATTGGTGTCAAACGCATAAAGAAGCTCCATGCAGATGGACTTTTGGAGTCTCTTGATTTCGAATCATTTGACACATGCGAACCATGCCTCATGGGCAAAATGACCAAGACTCCGTTCTTCGGAACAATGGAGCGAGCAACCAACTTATTGGAGATTATACATACTGATGTGTGCGGTCCAATGAGTGTTCAGGCTCGCGGTGGCTATCGTTATGTTCTCACCCTCACTGATGACTTAAGTAGATATGGGTATGTATACTTAATGAAACACAAGTCTAAGACCTTTGAAAAGTTCAAGGAATTTCAGAATGAGGTAGAGAATCAACATGACAGAAAATTAAAGTTCTTACGATCAGATCGTGGGCGAGAATATTTAAGTCACGAGTTTGGTACGCACTTAAGGAAATGTGGAATTATTTCACAACTCACGCCGCCTGGAACACCTCAGTGTAACGGTGTGTTTGAACATCGTAATCGCACTCTATTGGATATGGTGCGGTCTATGATGTCTCTTACCGATTTACCACTATCATTTTGGGGATACGCTTTAGAGACACCTACATTCACTTTAAATAGGGCACCGTCTAAATCTGTTGAGACGACACCGTATGAATTATGGTTTGGAAAGAAACCTAAGCTGTCATTTCTAAAAGTTTGGGGATGCGATGCTTATGTCAAGAAACTTCAACCTGAAAAGCTCGAACCCAAATCGGAAAAATGCGTCTTCATAGGATACCCTAAGGAAACCATTGGGTATACCTTCTACCTCAGATCCGAAGGCAAGATTTTCGTTGCCAAGAACGGGTCCTTTCTGGAGAAAGAGTTTCTCTCGAAAGAAGTAAGAGGGAGGAAAGTGGAACTTGATGAAGTACTACCTCTTGAACCCGTAAGTAGCGCAGCTCAAGAAGATGTTCATGTGGTGCCTGTACCGACTAGAGAGGAAGTTAATGATGATGATCAAGGAACTTCGGATCAAGTAACTACTAAACTTCGTCGGTCCACAAGGACACATTCCACACCAGAATGGTATGGCAACCCTGTCCTGGAAATCATGTTGTTAGACAATGGTGAACCTTCGAACTATGAAGAAGCGATGGCAAGCCCAGATTCCAACAAATGTCTTGAAGCCATGCAATCCGAGATAGGATCCATGTATGAAAACAAAGTATGGACTTTGACAGACTTGCCCGATGATTGGCGAGCGATAGAAAATAAATGGATCTTTAAGAAGAAGACGGGCGCGGATGGTAATGTTACCATCTATAAAGCTCGACTTGTCGCTAAGGGTTATCGACAAGTTCAAGGGGTTGACTACGATGAGACTTTCTCCCCCATAGTGAAGCTGAAGTCCGTCCGAATCATGTTAGCAATTGCCGCATACTATGATTATGAGATATGGCAAATGGACGTCAAAACGGCATTCCTTAACGGCTATCTTAAGGAAGAATTGTACATGATGCAGCCGGAAGGTTTTGTCAATCCTAAGAATGCTAACAAGGTATGCAAGCTCCAGCAATCCATCTATGGGCTGGTGCAAGCATCTCGGAGTTGGAACATTCGCTTTGATGAAATGATCAAAGCGTTTGGGTTTATGTAGACTTATGGAGAAGCCTGCGTTTACAAGAAAGTGAGTGGGACCTCTGTAGCATTTCTCATATTATATGTGGATGACATACTTTTGATGGGAAATGATATAGAACTTTTGGACAGCATAAAGGCCTACTTGAATAAGTGTTTTTCAATGAAGGACCTTGGAGAAGCTGCTTATATATTAGGCATCAAGATCTATAGAGATAGATCGAGACGCCTCATAGGTCTTTCACAAAGCACATACCTTGATAAGATATTGAAGAAGTTCAATATGGATCAGTCCAAGAAGGGGTTCTTACCTGTATTGCAAGGTGTGAAATTGAGATCAGCTCAATGCCCGACCACGGCAGAAGATAGAGAGAAGATGAGTGTCATCCCCTATGCCTCGGCCATAGGGTCTATTATGTATGCCATGATGTGTACCAGACCTGATGTAAACCTTGTCGTGAGTTTGGTAGCAAGGTACCAAAGTAATCCCGGCATGGAACACTAGACAACGGTCAAGAATATCCTAAAGTACCTGAAAAGGACTAAGGATATGTTTCTCATTTATGGAGGTGACGAAGAGCTCGTCGTAAAGGGTTATGTCGATGCTAGCTTCGACACAGATCTGGATGACTCCAAGTCACAAACCGGATATGTGTATATTTTGAATGGTGGGGCAGTAAGCTGGAGCAGCAGCAAGCAAAGCATCATGGCGGGATCTACATGTGAAGCGGAGTACATGGCAGCCTCGGAGGCAGCACATGAAGCAATCTGGATGAAGGAGTTCGTCACCGACCTAGGAGTTATTCCCAATGCATCGGGGCCAGCCAATCACTCTCTTCTGTGACAACACTGGAGCTATTGCCCTTGCCAAGGAACCCAGGTTTCACAACAAGACCAGGCACATCAAGCGTCGCTTCAACTCCATTCGTGAAAATGTTCAAGATGGAGACATAGATATTTGCAAAGTGCATACAGATCTGAATGTCGCAGATCCATTGACTAAACCTCTTTCGCGAGCAAAACATGATCAACACCAGAACTCTATGGGTGTTCTATTCATCACAGTGTGACTAGATTATTGACTCTAGTGCAAGTGGGAGACTGTTGGAAATATGCCCTAGAGGCAATAATAAAATGATTATTATTATATTTCCTTGTTCATGATAATTGTCTATTGTTCATGCTATAATTGTATTAACCGGAAACCATGATACATGTGTGAATACATAGACCACAACATGTCCCTAGTGAGCCTCTAGTTGACTAGCTCATTGATCAACAGATGGTCATGGTTTCCTGACTATGGACATTGGATGTCATTGATAACAAGATCACATCATTAGGAGAATGATGTGATGGACAAGACCCAATCCTAAGCACAACACAAGATCGTGTAGTTCGTTTACTAAAGCTTTTCTAATGTCAAGTATCAGTTCCTTAGACCCTGAGATTGTGTAACTCCCGGATACCGTAGGAGTGCTTTGGGTGTACCAAACATCACAACATAACTGGGTGACCATAAAGGTCCACTACAGGTATCTCCGAAAGTGTCTGTTGGGTTGGCACGAATCGAGACTGGAATTTGTCACTCCGTATGACGGAGAGGTATCTCTGGGCCCACTCGGTAATTCATCATCATAATGAGCTCAATGTGACTAAGTGGTTAGTCGCGGGATCATGCATTATGTAACAAGTAAAGTGACTTGCCAGTAACGAGATTGAACGAGGTATTGGGATACCGACGATCGAATCTCGGGCAAGTAACGTACCGATTGACAAAGGGAATTGCATACAGGATTACTTGAATCCTCGACATCGTGGTTCATCCGATGAGAACATCGTGGAACATGTGGGAGCCAACATGGGTATCCAGATCCCGCTGTTGGTTATTGGCCGGAGAGCTGTCTCGGTCATGTCTGCGTGATTCCCGAACCCGTAGGGTCTACACACTTAAGGTTCGATGACGCTAGGGTTATTAGGAAGACTTGTATGTGATTACCGAATGTTGTTCGGAGTCCCGGATGAGATCCCGTACGTCACGAGGAGTTCCGGAATGGTCAGGAGGTGAAGATTTATATATGGGAAGTTGTCATACGGTTACCAGAAATGTTCGGGGGCATACCGGTATTGTACCGGGGCCACCGGATGGGTTCCGGGGGTCCACCGGGAGGGGCCACCTCTCCCGAAGGGCCTCATAGGCTGTAGAGGGAAGGGAATCAGCCCTTGGAGGGCTGGGCGCACCCCTCCCCCCTTGGGCCCATGCGCCTAGGGTTGGGGGGGAAACTCTAAAGGGGGCGCCCCCCTTGCTTGGGGGGCAAG